>NC_034613.1:53503486-53532407 GCF_900095145.1 Mus pahari
GTTCCTCTTTCTTCACATCCTCACCAGCATCTGCTGTTCCCTGAATTTTTGATCCTATAGCCTTTCTGAGTTGTGTGAGGTGAAATCTCAGAGTTGTTTTGATTTGCATTTCCCTGATGTTTAAGGATGTTGTTCAAGTGTTTCTCAGCCCTTCAGTATTCTTCAGTTGAGAATTCTTTGTTTAGCTCTGTACCCCATTATTTAATGGGGTTATTTGAATTTCTGGAGTTCAGCTTCTTGAGATCTTTGTATATATTGCATATTAGTCCCCTATCAGATTTAGGATTGGTAAAAATCCTTTCCCAATCTGTTGGTGAGCTTTTTGTCTTATTGACAGTATCTTTTGCCCTACAGAAGCTTTGAATTATATGAGGTCCCATTTGTCAATTCTTGATGTTGCAGCACAGGTTCTGTTAAGGAATTTCCCCCCCGTGCCCATTTCTTCGAGGCTTTCCCCTGTTTTCTCCTCTATATATTTCAGTGTCTCTGGTTTTATGTGGAGTTCTTTGATCCACTTAGACTTGAGCTTTGTACAAGTAGATAAAAATGGATCAATTCGTATTCTTCTACAGGCTAACTGCCAGTTGTGCCAAAACCATATGTTGAAAATGCTGCCTTTTTTCCACTGGATGGTTTTAGCTACTTTGTCAAAGATCAAGTAACCATAGTTGTGTGGGTTCATTTCTGGGTCTTCAATACTGTTCCATTGATCTACCTGTCTGTCACTGTACCAGCACCATGCAATTTTTTTTTTTTTTTAACACAGTTGCTCTGTAGCACAGCTTGAGGTCAGGCATGGTGATTCCCCAGAGGTTCTTTCATTATTGAGAATAGTTTTTGCTATCCTAGTTTTTTTATTATTCCAGATGACTTTGCAAGTTGTCCTTTTTAACTCAGTGAAGAATTGAGTTTGAATTTTGGTGATGATTGCATTGAATTTTTAGATTGCTTTTGGCAGGATAGCCATTTTTACTATATTAATCCTGCCAATCCATGAGCATGGAGACCCCTCTATCTTTTGAGATCTTCTTCAATTTCTTTCTTCAGAGACTTGAAATTCTTGTCATGCATATCTTTCACCTCCTTAGTTAGAGTCGCACCAAGGTATTTTATATTTTTGTGACTATTGTGAAGGGTGTTGTTTCCCTTATTTCTTTCCCATCCTGTTAATCCTTTGTGTAGAGAAAGGCCACTGATTTGTTTGAGTTAATTTTATATCCAGCTACTGCACTGAAGCTGTTTATCAGGTTTAGGAGTTCTCTGGTGGACTTTTTAGGGTCACTTATATATACTATCATATCATCTGCAAATAGTGATATTTTGACTTCTTACTTTCCAATTAGTATCCGCTTGATCTCCTTTTGTTATCAAATTGCTCTGGCTAGGACTTCAAGTACTATATTGAATAGGTAGGGAGAAAGTGGGCAGCTTTGTCTAGTTCCTGATTTTAGTAGGAATGCCTCCAGCTTCTCTCCATTTACTTTGATGTTAGCTACTGGTTTGCTGTAGATTGCTTTTATTATGTTTAGGTATGGGCCTTGAATTTCTGATCTTTCCAAGTATTTTATCATGAAGGGGTGTTGAATTTTGTCAAATGTTTTCTCAGAGTCTAAGGAGATGATCATGTGATTTTTGTCTTTGAGTTTGTTTATATAGTGGATTGTGTTGATGGATTTCTGTATATTAAACCATCCCTGCATCCCTGGGATGAAGCCTACTTGGTCATGATGGATGATCGTTTTGATGTATGCTTGGATTCGGTTTGCGAGGATTTTATTGAGTATTTTTGCATTGATATTCATAAGGGAAATTGGTCTGAAGTTCTCTGTCTTTGATGGATCTTTGTGTGGTTTAGATATTAGAGTAATTGTGTCTTCATAAAACAAATTGGGCAGAGTACCTTCTGTTTCTATTTTGTGGAATAGTTTGAGGTGAGTTGGAATTAGGTCTTCTTTGAAGGTCTGATAGAACTAGGCACTAAACCCATCTGGTACTGGGCTTTTTTTGTTGTTGGGAGACTATTAATGACTTCTTCTATTTCCTTAGGGGAAATGGGACTGTTAAGATTGTTAACCTGATCCTGATTTAAATTTGGTACCTGGTATCTGTCTAGGAAGTTGTCCATTTCATCCAGGTTTTCTAGTTTTGTTGAGTATAGCCTTCTGTGATAGGATCTGATGATGTTTTTGATTTCCTCCGGATCCGTTGTTATGTCTCTGTTTTCATTTCTGATTTTGTTAACTAAGATACTGTCCCTATACCCTCTAGTTATTTTGGCTATGGGTTTATTGATCTTGTTGATTTTCTCAAAGAACCAGTTCCTGGTTTGGTTGATTCTATGAATAGTTCTTTTTGTTTCCACTTGGTTGATTTCAGCCCTAAGTTTGATTATTTCATGCAGTCTACTCCTCTTAGGTGAATTTGCTTCCTTTTGTTCTAGAGCTTCTAGGTGTGCTGTCAAACTGCTAGTGTATTCTCTCTTTAGTTTCTTTTTGGTAACATTCTGAGCTATGAGTTTTCCTCTTAGGACTGCTTTCATTGTGTCCTATAAGTTTGGGTATGTATGCTGTGGCTTCATTTTCATTAAACTCTAAAAAGTCTTTAATTTCTTTCTTTATTTCTTCCTTCACCAAGGTATTGTTTAGTAGAGTGTTGTTCAGTTTCCACATGAATTTTTGCTTTCTATTATTTATGCTGTTATTGAAGATTAACCTTATTCCATGGTGATCTGATAGAATGCATGGGATAATTTCAATATTTTTATTTACATTTCAAGTGTTATCCACTTTCCTGGTTTCCCCTCTGGAACCCCCTAACACATCCCCCCCCCACACTCCGCTGACCTTGATTATGGTTGTTCCTCTCTTTCATCCTCCCTGTTCCTCCTCTCCTACTCAAATCTATCCCCTTTATGTTATTAGAAAACTAATCAGCTATTAATGATTTCCTGTCATGCATGACCTCGGATATTCTCTACCCAGAAGCTGGCTGAAACAGATACATACACCCACAGCCAAACATTGGAAGAAGCTTGGAGACCCTTACTGAACAATAGGAGAAAGGATTGCATCTTTGGAGGGGATAGGAACTCCACAGGAATACCAAGAGAGTCAACTCACCTGGACCCTTAGGGGTGGGTCACTTCTACTGAACCTCAGAGCATACATGGTCTGGACCTAGGTCTCCCACATATATCTAGCATGTGTGCTGCTTAATTTTCATGTGGGTCCTGAATAACTGAAGTTGGTGCTGTCCCTAAATCTGTTTCCTATGTGTGGAATCCTTTCCATGACAGGGCTGTTTGTCTGGCCTCAGTGGAAGAGGATGTGCCTAGACTCCTGGAGATTAGATGAGCCAGGGTAAGTGGATACCCAGGGGCCTTCACCCTTTCAGAGGAGAAGGGTAGGTGATATGGGAAGGGACTCTATGGGGAGGGACATAAGACATAATTTCCTGTGTAAATAAATTTTTAAAAAGGAAAAATCAGCATAATATTTTGAAACAAAACATGGTACCAATAGAAATATCTCTAGGCCTGACTTAAACCATGAGGCAATACATATTTATACATACATACATACATACATACATACATACATACACATATAATGAAAAAGAAAGCACTAATTTTTTTTTTTTGCATTTTCTGGGAAAAAGTATTGGACTAATTTCAGAACACAGTATTTTGAGATGACAAGGCCAATTCTAAGTCTGTTTGCTAGAATATTTTCACCCAAACAGTAGTGAGTTATTTTATTTCAGTTCTCTTGGTAGTCTGAAATACTATATCTGAAGCATATGTTGGGGTTGGTATATATTACAAAACACAAAGCTAAGATTTATCATACATATGTATGTTGGTCCTAAAATGCTGATTTTCATTATGTTCTGTATTCACTACTATATGAATCAAATTTGGACTTCATTTTTGGTTAGATGTAGAAAATTACCAGGTAGTAGTAAGCTATGTTACAAGATAACATAACAATGTACAGTGGGAGCTGAAGATAGAATAATTAGCAAGATATAAACTAAGGTTCATGTAAATTAATTTCCTTTTCACAATCTATAGCTAAGGACAACAGTCATTCAATAGAATGTCTTTTGATGATAAAACAATATTTGGTTATTTTATTTCATTAGGTATTTTACATCAATATACTTTTCATAAGATAGTTCAGTATAGGTGTCATTCAATATCATTAGTCATAAGTAAAATAAATGTCTAATAAATGTGAATGTCAAATATGCAAGCATTTTTAAAAGCCAGAAATGAATGATTTCTCAAACATTTATGTTTTTCTGTTTCTACTTCAGTGTGTAAAATCCATTTCTTATATATTTTACAACTACCTGTATTTAGACAGTTGTAGCGAACAAAGACAAATCTGGAAAATAATTTCCATAGAATGGAATAGATAAGACAAACAAACAATATGTGTTTAATATAGGATAATCATATAAAGAAATACTTATGTGCAGACTGCCCAATTTTTTGTTACACTGCCAAGGTGGACAAAAACCCAACATATAATGTGGAAAGAACAGAATATATTTCCCTGCCTTTGATTTCAATTCCGTAGCTTTGATGAAGATAGATATCATTATGAATACTCATTATAGAAGAAAAGAAAAATGTGATGAGAACCTATTGCTATGAACAGCTTCATAGGTGAAAGAAATATTAAATCAAGACTTTCCAAATAGCTATATGGGTTAGCAATTGAATACATATGAAGACTTAAGAAAGGGAACATGTTAATCATGTGCTTGAAGTTTTCTTCCATATTTCATCATAATTTGTGAAAATCGTTGCACTCCATTCAACCTTTTTATAAAGAAGAACTTGAAAGCAATTCTGAAATCAAATTACACTCTTGTTAAAGGGTTGCCTCATATTATGCTAAATTAATCCTTTTTATTTACTGTACTTCTTCATGTTATATGCACCCTGATGTAAGCTGCAAAGATCAAAGCTGATTTTTTAAATTTTTCCTAATATTTGCTATTTCTTTTCCATAGAGGCTATAAAATAAAATAAATGAAAATTGAAGTTTGAAAAAATTAGCACTTTATTCACGTCTCTGTAATATTAATATTATCCCCTATAAATGGATATGGCAACTCTTTTCTATGACATCATGTGATAGAATATGTATTTGTGATAATAACCACTTATATCATTTGATATATGAGCTCCTTTCTAATCTTCAAGGTGTAATCTGTTCAAGTATAGGTGCCTAATAAGACAGAAACTATTTTTCAAAAGGAATAATTCTAGCCTTTGTTTCTAAATAGTATATAGGGAATGAGAGAAAATGTGTTTGAGAAGAAAAGACATACTTTCTTTTTATCACTGTATGCTTTCTATTTCTAGAAATTCCAAAACATATTTCTCATTGTCTCTGAGACAGCTGTCTACTTGATCAGGCTAACTCATGAAGCTGTAATCAAGAAGTTAATGTGGCCACAACACATGGTTGGAGATGAGAAGAAGAGGTTCCAAGACATTAAAACATCTGCTACTCAGTTACTATGAGATGACTCAATTGACAACAAAGTCTCATGAAATGAATGGTTCTTGAGAAATGAACCAGAAACAGTCGCTTGATTACTCAGTCCAAAGTTGTACATAAAGCAGCAGAAGCATTCCTAGATCCTTGACTATGGTATAGAAGTAGTAGAAAGACTTATTCTTGAAGAGAATTTAAGAAGAAATTTGATATGTCTCCGTGACTCTTCACAAGTTAACCAATTTCCTAATAATATATGCTGATGCTTCATATAGCATCATTATGAAACATCCATTTTGAGAAATGAAGAATTCAGAAATAATGTTGGGGAAATTAATGATGAAATTTTGTAGTAATGACTTAATTTGACTTTCACTTCAATCATTCTAATATATTAGTTGGTAGGTTATAAATACACAATAAAGATGCACAAGACATAAAAATTGAATAAATTTCTATTACATGCATAATTAAATTTATAGAAATGTATATATCACAAGAAAGTAAAGGACAAAGATCACACATACTTTGTGACATTTTGGAGTGTCATTTACAGTAGCCCTGTTATCATTATTTCCTTTCTTTTATTAATTGAACTTGTTTCATACATACATATAATGCTATTATTTGTACAATTTATAATTATAATTGATATTCAAATTATATTACAGAAAATAATTCATTTTGTAAGGAAAACAAGCTTTGGAGCTGGCTGTGGTGATCCATGCCTGTGAGGCTCCTATTGGAATGTAGAATTAGGAAGGCCAAGATGTTAAAACCTTTGAGACTAGCTTGAGATGCACAAGACCCTGTCTTAAAACAAAATAAAATCATGGAATTAAAGCTCCCTGGAGAAAAAGCTTCCATTTGCATGTTGTCAGTAATAAGATACTGCAATCAATATGTTTTTAGTTGTGTGTAATCCACAGGATTGCTATTGTGAGATTTGAATAAGCACTATTTTTAATTGGCTTCTAATGTTTATTTTCAGGATAGCATTTGGTCTGTTGTTATCTTATCACTTTTAACCAAGAATAGGGGATATCAGCCATTCTTATCAAAGTGTTATGTGGACAAAAGGGGCATGTTTTTCTTTTAAAGAATATTTCTTTGTTTACTCATTTTATTTTCATAAGCTTCAAAATAAGGTAATATAGGAAGGAGAGAATGGGAATATGTTCAAAATACTTAAATGAAAATTGTGTAAATCTGGACATGCTGCCATAGACCTGTACTCAAGCTACTTCAGAAGCTGAGTCAGGAAGATTATAATTCAAGGGTTGTTTGAGCTAAAGAATGAGTTTAATGACAAGCTTGGAAACTTAAGAGACAGTGTCTCAAAGTAGGTAGAAAAGGGGTACTGAGGATAAAGTTCAATGATAGAATGCTTGCCTAGCCATGTGTAAAATCCTAATTTCATTGCACAAGAGTGTTGTTATGAAACATCTTTTTGTACAAAGAATATAACTAATGAAAAATAAAGCTTTAAAAGACAAAGAACATGCAGTGAATTATACTTGTAATTAATAGTAATAGTAACCCAGCTTATCGTAGCTACTTTTTTTTTGCTATGAGGAGACACCATGTACAATGTAATTTATAAGAGGAAGCATTTAATTAAAGGATGCATACAGTTTCAGAGCTTTGGTCTGTAAACATGACAGGCAGACAGGCAGACAGGCATAGCACAAGAACAGTAACTATGAACTCAAATCTGACTGACAAGTCACAGGCAGACAGAGAGAACCTGGGCCTGGTGAGAGGTTTTGAAAACAGAAAGCCCACGTCCAGTGAGACACCTCCTCAAAAAGTCTGACCCTACACGAACAAGGCCACAACACCTAATCCTTCCCAAACAGTTCCACTAACTGGAGACAAAGCACTAAAACACATGACCCTATGGGGGTTATGCGTTTTCCAACCACCATGTGTGTACAGACATGGCTGTACATTCCTTTAGTCCTACCACTTAGGAGTCACGGCTAGACAAACCTTTATTATTTAATGAAAAACCTAGTCTACATAGAATGTTTAAGGACAATCAGGGTTACATACATAGTGTGATCCTGTCTCAAATAAATAAATAACCTGGAACAGTCTAAGCATTTTTATCAGAAAATGTTTGTTATTGTTTACTGAATGACAAATATGTACCAAATGCATGTGAAACTATATTTGTCTTAGCTTTGTTTCTAATGCTGTGACAAAACAGAAAGCAACTTGGAAAGCAAAGGGTTCATTTTATCTTAAAATTCTCAGATCTCAGCCTATCACTAAGAAAAGTCAGGGCAGGAATTTGAGGTAGTAACCTGGACAGGAATCAAAGCAGAAATGATGAAGGAACATTCCTTGTTGATTTGCTCCACATGGCTTGCACCGCCTGCCTATTTTATTTTATTTTATTTTATTTTATTTTATTTTATTTTATTTTATTTTATTTTATTTTATTTTTATTTCAAATATTCCCTTTCCTGCGTTCTCTTCTGTAAAACCCTTATCCCATCCCCCTTTATTCTGCTTCTATGAGGGTGTTCCCCCACCCACCTACCCACTCCCCACTTACTACCCTAGCATTCCCCTACACTGAGGCATCAAGCCTTCACAGAACCAAGGGCCTCCCCTCCCATTAATGCCAGATAAGGCCCCTTCAGCTCCTCTGGTCCTTTCCCTAACTCCTCCATTGGAGTCCCTGTGCTCAGTCCTATGGTTGGCTGTGAGAATCTGCATCTGTATTGTTCAGGATCTGGCAGAGCCTCTTAGGGAACAGCTGTATCAGGCTCCTGTCAGCAAGCCCTTCTTGGTATCTGCATGTGGGATGGATCCCCAGGTGAGGCAGTCTCTGAAAGACCTTTCCTTCAGTCTCCTTTCCTCACTTTTTTCCTGTATTTCCTTTAGACGGGAGCAATTCTGAGTTACAGTTTTAGAGATGGGTGGGTAGACTGACCGATCACTCAACCAGGGTGCCATGCTTAACCTCTGAATATGGTCATGACAGGTTCTCCCTCCCCTTTGTGGAGTATTTCAGCTAAATTTCATCCGTGTGGAGTCCTGGGAGGCTCTTGCTTTCCTGGCATCTGTGACTTTGTTGTTGCTAACCCCAGTTCCCCATCCCCCATTGCTACAAATCTCTGTTCAATTTCCTGACCCTCTGTACATCTACTCCATCTCCTCCTATACCTGATTCTTCCCCCAATTTTCCCTCCCCATCTTCTTTTCCTCCAAAGTCCCTGCCACTTTCTACTTCACTCGATTATTTCGTTCCTCCTTCTAATTAGGACTAAAACATCTACTCCTTGTTCTTCCTTTCTTCTTCTTCTTTTTCAAGATTTATTTATTTATTTTATGTAAATACACTGTAGCTGTCTTCAGACACTCCAGAAGAGGGTGTCAGATCTTGTTATGGATGGTTATGAGCCACCATGTGGTTTCTGGGATTTGAACTCCGGTTCGGAAGAGCAGTCGGGTGTTCTTACCCACTGAGCCATCTCACCAGCCCCTCTTCCTTTCTTCTTGAGCTTCACCTTTTTATAGCATGCAGGACAACCTGCCCAGGGATGGATCTTCCCCAATCAAGAAGGAGCCATGGAGGGATGTTGCTTAATTACTTTCAACATGGCTTGCTCATCCTGCTTTATTATATAAATTAGGACTAGCTGCCAATGGGTGGCACTGCTCAGAGAGCTGGGCCCTTTCACATTAGTCAATCAAGAAATGCCCTGAAGATTTGCCTACAAACATGGAGGTATTTTCTCAATTTCGTTATTTTCCCATATAACTTTAGTTTGTGGAAAGTTAGCAAAACTGATCATTATAGCACTGTACATATTCTCAATGATTATTTTCACATTCTTTTTTATTTGTTTGTTTGTTTGTTTGTTTTGAGACAGGGTTTCTCTATATTGCTCTGGTTGTCCAGGAACTCACTCTGTAAACTAGACTGGCCTCAAACTCAGAAATCTTCCTGCTTCTGCCTCCCTACTGCTGTGAGTAAAGGCTTGTGTTTCCACTGCCTGGCTCCTTTTCAGTCTTATGAAGAAACATATCTCCTATTCCCATTTTGCATATAAGTAAAATGAAGTCTCAGTGTTAACTCAGTAGCCAAGTAAATGAATCACAATGGAGGCCTATGCATGCTGCCTGTAGAGCATTGGTTCTCAACTTTCCTAATATTGTGATCTTTTAATGTACTTCCTCATGTTGTTGCGACCCCTAACCATAAAATTATTTTTGCTGTTACTTCATAACTGTGTTTTTGCTACTGATATTAATTGTAATGTAAATATCTGTGTTTTTCAATGGTCTTAGATGACCCCTGTGAAAGGACCATTCAACCCCTGAAAGGAGTATCAACCCACAAGTTGAGAACTACTGATTTAGAACCATTAAGTTTATCCAGTTTTTCAAGAATAAACCAATATGAATGTAATCAACCTTGGAAGCATACTGATATTGTGAAGCAATCAAAGTGTACTAGATTTAAAGTTATCTAAGTGAAGAGTTGAGTAGGTGAATAGTGACTCATTTATTGCTCAGACACTTTCCTCATTTATCTGGATCTTAGTGCCTATAGGGTCTATAGAGACTAGTGAAATCATTAATTTTCTTATATAAAGTATCTTACATTTAAATTTTATAGAAAAGGCTTCTTTGACAACTTCTTTTAAAACACATGAAATTTATAGCTAATACTATCCCCCATGGAAAATTTAAAATCTTTCTCAAAGAAAAACACATTTATGATTAAAAGAATAATTAAAATTTAATGAGACAGACACTGAATCAAATAATATTATCATTTAGTTGAAAAAAAGAAAACTCTAACCTTCCATATAGCTCTGGTTCAGGTGCAGATAATAAGTTCAAGTCCAGCCCAGACTGTATCTTGTCTCAAATCAAGAAATAAGACACAGTAAAAATATAGGAAGGGAATGCTACTTTGTGGATAAGAAAACTGAGTCACTCTAATGCTATGATACATGTTCCAAGTCAGAAGTCAAGATGTGACAGAATTATATATGTGCATGTCAGAGATGTGTACCCATGTACACAGAGGACAGCACATGGCATTCGACGTGCTACACTTTTCACCAATTTGTTTGAAATATAGCCTCCCACTGAACTTTTTTTTTTTTTCTTTTGGAGGTGGCTAGACAGGGTGGTCAGCAATCCTCAGAAGTCCTCCTGTTTTTGTGATTGTTTTATCCCAGCACTAGGCTGACATATTCTTGTAGTCATGCACAATTTTATTCCACATGCACACTGGATATTTGAACACAGTTTCTCGTGCTTGCATAGCAAGTGTTCTTATCTACCAAACTATTTCCTGCAATACATGTTTTTTTTTTATTTTTAATTGCAACCTCAACAGTTTCTAAGTTTATGTTTTATAAAACTCATACAAACTCAGAATATAAGTAATAGAGTCTGTGCTTCATAGATGTTGAGTTTTAAATATGGTCATAAACATAAAAATAAAAAATACGAAGGACATATTGTTTTGCATAGATACCATAATCTCATTTTATGCCAAAACTCCCAGTTTATGAGAAAACTTTAATTCTAAATGCTCTCAGTATTTTTGTAGTTTTTCTGGAAACAGAAGACCTATTTTTATCAGTACAATTGCTTATGTGGAAACAGAAGGACTATTTCCTATGTGCAATCTTATAAACATTTCTCAGATTCCTACATTACCCTGACAATTCCATTAAGGCCATTCTGTAATTGCATGATGTTGTTTATCCAGTTTCAGGAGTCAAAGTTGAGGGTTGCAGTTAAATAGATGCCTGTGAATGGTAATAAAATTATTGATATTTACAGAATGTATGTTTGAATAAATTGATTTTTTTATATTTTAGGACAGAAGTAGAAAGCAACAATAATAACAAACCAATATTAAATTGCAATTAAATTGCAATGTTGAAGATCAGTTGCTGATAGAAGAAGCTAAGTTGTGAGTAAATAAACACTATCCAGTGGGAAGGAAGACTTGGAATTTCTTTCTCATTGATTATGTGACCCGTACCCTCAGAATCTAAACTGTGCATTGTCTGAAGCATTCTCTTAATACTGAATACATCAGTAACTTATCAAAAGATCACATTATAGAATGATTTTTCTAAGAAAAATATATAGACATACATATTGCTAAAAAAAAATGCCAGGTTGAATAAATGAACCCTAGGAACAAGAAAATAGAAAATGTCAGTTTGTTAGACATATCAAGGAACAAGCATGCAGACTTTCTCTGAGGTTAGAAAGGAGAGACATCTAACTGTCCCTTTCACCTACATTTGTGCTTCCTTCTGTGCCTGCAACACTAAACAGTAATTAGATCAAGGAGAGATCTGTATGTCCTGCTAAGACATTTAGACAGTATCCTGAAGGCCATGAAGTCACTAAAGGGTTTTAATTCACAGATGAATACTTACGTGTTAGTTTCAATTATTGCAGATTACTTTCCATGTGCACTTAATGTTGCTTCCAGGCAACTGAACAAAATACTTTAACCTTCAGCTTGCAAACATTTAGTAAATTTTATCTTCTAATGAAACAGTCACAGAAAGATAAACATTGAGTTTATTAACATACAAATCTTTGGGGTGATGTTATAAAACTCAATATTTATTAGCAAACCAGATACATTATTTTTAACAAGCTGGATGCAACATTCATTACTCTCTTTGCCATTTTTAGAGGTCACCAGATATGAAGGCCTCTGGCAGCATTTCTAGTGAGATAAACACTTTAATATATAATGCAAAAGCTTTTTATAGAGGAATGTAACTTTAGCTAGAGTGCCCACTCAGCAGTAAGGCATGCAGGGTTTTCTCCTGTATTGAATCAAATTTGTTGACATGTTGCTCCTTAGAGTCCTTAAAGTCTGATGGCTTCCTAGATTTATTATAAACTCTGCTCAGAGGATCTTGAACTTCACAGAGCATATCTCTTAAGCTGCCCTTTCTCTAAAGTAGAGCTGCAATAACTTCATCTGCCTGGAAAGAATTGGCACTATGGAAATGAGACTACTTTTCCTGGCCAGTTAGAGGGCAATGGAAAGAGGTTTACATAGTTCAAATGCATTGATCCATTACTTAAACAATTTGGTTTCTTGCCTCTCAAGAGAATATAAGTGTAAGAGGCTGAGCTGAAGCATTTCTGCAGTATAAAGTGCTATCTATAAGTGGATGGCTATTCTTACCTCTCAGAAAAGAAAAGGAGACTAACTTATATGAACATTTGTTTTTTTTTTCTTGAATATTTTAAAATTCTTGCTTTCAGAATAGATTGCAATTGTTGCTGTTTCATCTTCAGTGAAGTCCAAAAGGCTCAGAAACTTCTCTTTATAACAGACAGGTATCAAACTTCTGTTGATCCTTTAGAATTTGGAATTTATATTCATACATTATCTGTCACATATGTCCAAAGTTCCAACCTTCTAGGAAAAAGACCACTGTGTAATCTGAATATTTCTTAATATTTCATAACCATATTCAATAACACCAAATACTACCATTATCAGTTCTTGTATTACTACTGCAATATATTGTTACAATCTTTCTGGCCTTAGAAATTTAAACCTACTATGCTAAAAAGTTCTATAGGTAAATAATATGACCCAAATTTCTCTAAATTCAAGTTGCCTATCTTTCTTCCTTGAAGTTTAAGGGGTGATACTGTTTCATTTTCATTTGCAACATCTATAGATTGTTGATACATTGCCTCATACCTCCTTTCTTTCTTTGTTAAAATCAATAGCACAGCATTTTCATCTATGCTTGTCTCTGGATTCCATTTAAATCATATCTTCTCAGATTAAACCTTCTTATTTTATTTCATAAGGTTCCCACACAGCTAGATTGCTAAATAAAATATGATCTTAGGTTCTTTTGTTTCCTCTGTCCCCAATAATTTATTTTGACTTCTCCATCAACAAATATTTTATACATTCTCATGTATGAAGATTTAAATTATTATCAAATCTAATGGAAGTATTGTGAAAAACACAAAATAAAAAGGAAATAGAGGAAATGATCAAAACTAAAACCTAGAGAAACTATAAAACAATGTTAAGTGCATAATATCAATGTTCTATATTCAAAGGAGTTTTTTCATACCCCTGTTTTTCAGACATTTTCAGAATAATTTAGTGAGCTGATCAACCTCATACGTGTTTATAAAATCCTACTTAAATTTCGTTTTCAGACATTTTTCCAATTACTGTATTAAGACTTTTCTTTACTACCAGGTATATATTCCTCTCACATTTATTAGTTTTCAGATCTCAGATCCACCTTAAACACTAATATTTAAGATTTTCTTACTATTTCTCCCCAAACTACTCAGTCCATCCTTTGTGTTTCTGTTGAATTCTGTTCTCCATAAGCTAATTTTTAATATGTGAAAATTATTTCTTGTATTTCTTACTTTAGCAAACTCTAAGTTCAAGAAAAATGGAACTTGAAAGGTTTTAAATTTTATCAATATATATCAAATCCACTGGGTTGGAGTACATGGCTTGGGATATGAACACATAATTGGCCAAATATCCAGCTAATTCACTACAGGGGTTAGAGGACTGTTCAGCAGTGATGTAAAGGGCATTTGCTTGTTTGGTTCTCCATTGACAGCTCATTCTTGCAAGCTTTAAAAGGAAGTAAACATACAATTGCCTTATCAGTCATGATAACTATGGCACAATGACCACAAGGGTGAGGTAGTGGTATGCATACCTTAGCAGTTACCAAACAGCTGTCCAACTAGACTTAAGTCCTATCAGATAAAAGGGAAATTGTGTTTGGTAATGGAAACCTAGCTAACTATTGAGTGCTTGTGAAATCATGGTTAGTGGAGCAAACTCTAAAACAACAAAACACTAAACATGTATAAAACCCAACAATAATTTTAAAAAATATATTCTTATTCTGACAGATAAATGTCCCAATTCCCCATCAAAGCCAATTATCTGCATCATGTGGAAATCATAGCAGAAAATCATAACTATTTAAAATTCTGAGTTATGGAGTCCAGGTCCAATAGGTATATATACAAAATATTCCTGCATGTAAGACTTAGAGAAAATTGCAGAAGACAGGGACAGAAAGATTGTAAGTGCCAGAGGATCAGGAAAGTTGCTGTGAAACAGTGTTCCCTGGGAATATTAGGATTTACATCCATAAAGTCTCACCAACATGACTCCATAAATATGAACAGAACATGAACAATGCCCGTAGTCATATGCCAAAGTTGACAGAGGAAAGACTATGAGGCTTCAGCCCTATACAATGAACTATAATGAATTAGCCAGTGATGAGAGTGGGAGAGACAGTCTTGTCCAAGGAAGAGTGTATCAACTGATAATGGTCAGCCCTGACAACATATACACTAGTAATATTATACAGATTGAGTAGGTAACTTTTAGGTATATGTATATCACACACATATATGCATATATGCATATGAATACAATTAATAAAACTGTAGCCATGAATTTGAAACCTAGAAAGCTATGTAGGAGGGTTTAGAGCAAACAAGAGAAAAAGAAAATCATGTAAATATAATCACACAGGATATATCACATGGGTTAATAAATGAAGGGAAAACTGATTTAGTGCTTCTTTTCCTTGTTATCCAAAGAGTGAAGCACAACAGTATTTATAAGTCACCTTTAGGTATTATCTGTATCAAAGAATTCCATCAGTACAGTTTTCTTATATAATTTATGATTGAAACTATTTAAGTGAAATAGATGTCCATATACATATTTGACAGTGAGGAAACTAGCCCTTAAAATGTCATTTACACAAGATTATATCAGTCAGTGTTAAAACTGTGACAGAATCTTGACCCATACTTAGCTGATATCCTAGTCTTTATATAAAAAGACAGCCCAAATACACTGAATTCACTGCTAGGGTTCATTTCAGAACTTGGTATTATGTCTAACCATAAAGAGACTGAGGAAAACAGAAGTCTACAACATGGTTCCAAAATCAGAATAGTTAACTGAGCATAATTCCACGTGTCATATAAATTCCCTGATATTTGTAGAATGTTGCCTGGAGTCTCTGTTTATGACTTCAAGAATGGGACCAATATTTGTCCCAACCAAAGCATCATTTTTACAAATAACATGACAGATTTAATAATTTTTCATTACCATGTGATTTAGAGTAGGCCTAGCAAGTAGAAAATATGACAGATCATATTATACTAAATATACTATTGATTACAAACATATAATGTAGAGAATATCTATATATATACACACATATATACATATATAACATATTTAATGTGCAATCAGGGTTAAACATGGTATAATAGTGTCACAATATTTTTAGAAGACAAAAATATACTTTCAAACATAAATATTATAAATAATAATAAATAAGTAAATAATCCTCTCAAAAATGTTTCACATAACAAATCTCCTTTCTCTGAGATGAAAGTTGATTCCAAAGATCAAAATCATCACAAATTCAAAAATAGCAAAATTTTAAAAAATAGATTTTTCTTAAAGAAGAGAAGGATAAAAATACCCAAATCTGGCAATCCCTAGAAGACCTTAATTCTTCGGCTCCCTCTCATCCAACTCCATCAGATCCCTGAATCATTCAGACAAACTCTCCTTCCCCTACCCATCTTCCCTGCTCTCTGAGCCCTCTGGGCTAAGTCAAGCTGCCTGAGAAGCCTGGTATCCCAGGAGGACCTCCATTCCCAGGTGCCTCTCTTCCAGCTTCCATCAGACCTGAAACTCCTGAACTGTACGTGTTAACTTCCTTTCCCCCAACTACCTTTCCTGCTGGCTGAGCCCTCTGGGCCATGGCAAGCTGCCATCAGCAGCCTGCCATCACAGGGAGACGTTCATTCTCCTACCATCCTCTCCTCCACCTCCATCAGACTTCTGAATCACACAGGCAAGTTTCCTTTCCCTTACCCATATTCCCTCCTCTCTGAGCCCTTTGGGTCAAGCTGCTCTGTTCATCCTGATAGGACAGGGAAACCTCCATTTTACTGCCACCTCTCTGTCCATCTTCATCATATGAAATTCCTAAACCATTCAGAACTGTAGGTCTAGAGCCATGTAGCTCAAAGATACCTATCAGAGTCCTGCCTCAACAGAACCATGGAGGTTCACCATCCCCCTCTGAATACCTACAAGAACAAGAACATCTAGGGACCAAAACAACCGAGATGGCTAAAGGATCTCGAATTAACAAAATCAACAAGAGCCATGGCAATATGACACCTCCAAAGCACAGCTACCCCATTAAAACAAGTACTGGATATCCTAACACAATTGAAACACAAGAAAATGACCTTAAAATCAATCATGTAAAGATGATAGAGGTCTTTCAAGAGGAAATGAATAACTTTGTTAAAGAAATTCAGAAAAATATCTTCAAGCCAATAAAAGTCTTTATAGAGGAAACAAATGAATCCTTTAAAACATACAGGAAAATATAATTAAGCAGGTGTAACAGTTAAATAAAACTACAAGTCCTGTGAATAGAAATAGAAGCAATAAAGAAAACACAAACTGAGGGAATCTTGGAGATAGAAAATCTAGGGAAGAGAACAGGAACAAAAGATGCAGGTCTCACCAACAGAATATAGGAGAAGGAAGAGAGAATCTCAGGCATAGATGACTCAATGGAAGAAATTGGTACCCCGGTCAAAGAAAATGCTAAGTCTAAAAAATTCTTGACACAAAATATCCAAGAAATCTGGAATACCATAAAAAGACCTAACCTAATAATAACAGGACTAGAAGAATGTGAAAAGTCCCAACTCAGGTGGATTTCTGAGTTCGAGGCCAGCCTGGTCTACAAAGTGAGCTCCAGGACAGCCAGGGCTACACAGAGAAACCCTGTCTCAAAAAAAAATATATTCTCAACAGAGTCATAGGAGAAAATTTTCCAACCTAAAGAAAGAGATGCCTATAAATATACAAGAAGCTTATGGAAAACTAATAAGACTACAATAGAAAAAAATCCTCCCGGCATGTAGTAATCGATACATAAAATCTACAGAAGAAAGAAAAAATATTAAGAGCCTCAGTGGATAAAGGTCAGACAACATTCAATATCAGAGTGGTCACAATTACACCCGACTTCTCAAAAGAGACTAAAAGTTAGAAGGATCTGGACAGATGTCTTGCAACATCTGAAAGAATCACGCATGCCAACCTAGACTGCTATATATAGCAAAACTCTCAATAACTATAGATAAAGAAAACAAGATATTTCAAGACAAATCCTAATTCAAACACTATCTATTCACAAATCCAGTCCTACAGAAAATACTAGAAGAAAAACTGCAACACAGGAAAACACAGGATATAAGCATTTCCATATCAGCAAAACCAAGGAAAACACACACAAACACATGTATACAACACACACACACACACACACACACACACACACACACTACCAATATCAAAATAACGGAAAATAATTATCACTGGACATTTATCTCTGAACATCAATGGATTCAATTCCCTAATAAAAAGATACAGGCTAAAATAATACATGTGAAAACAGGATCCATCATTCTGCTATATACAAGAAACACACCACAGTAATAAAGTTAGGCATTACCTCAGAATAAAGGACTGGAAAAAAGTTTTTTCCAATGAAATGGACCCAAGAAGAAAGTTGGAGCATCAATTCCAATAGCTAAGAAAATATACTTTCAACCAAAATTAATCACAAGAGACAGGGAAAGGTAGTTCATACACATCAATGTAAAACCTACCAAGATTATATCTCAATTTTGAACATCTGTACCCCCCAAAAAAGAGCACCCACATTTGCTTTTTTTGTTTTTTTTATTTTTTTTTATTTTTTATTATTATTATTTTCTTTATTTACATTTCAAATGCTATCCCGAAAGATTCCCATACCCCTCCCCCCACCTCTGTTCCCCTACCCACCCACTCCCACTACTTGGCCCAGGCCTTGCCTTGGAGCACCCACATTTGTAAAAGAAACATTGCTAAAGCTTAAATATCACAATGAACCCCATTCATTAATAATGGAAATTTTAAATACCCCACTCTCACCAACAGGTCATCTACACATAAAAACTAGACACAGAAATAGTGAAATTAATAGACATTATGAATCACATGGACTAAATATACATCTATAGAATATTTTACCTAAGCACAGAAGAATATATCTTCTGCACAGCACCTCATGGATCCTTCTCCAAAATTGACCATGTAGACATTCACAAAGAAGGCCTCAACAGGTACAAGAATATAGAAAAAAAGACCTTGTATCTTATCAGACTACCATGAATTAAAGCTGGACTTCAACAAAAGAAACATTGGGAAGCCTAAACACTCATGGAAGTTTAAAAAATTTCTACTCAATGATCTCTGGGTCAGGGAAGAAATAAAGAAACCAAAGAATTTCTATATTTTAATGAAAATTAATGCACAATATACCCAAATTTATGGTACACAATGAAAACAGTGCTAAGAGAAAAGTTCATAGCATTAAATGCCTCCATGAAGAAATTAGAAAGTTCTCATATCAACAATTTAAATGTACACCTGAAAACTCTAGGGAAAAAAAAAGGAAAGAAGCAAGCACACCAAAGAAGAGTAGATGGCAGGAAGTAATCAAAATCTGGACTGAAATTAATCAGTTAGAAACAAAGAAAACAATACAAAGAATCAAGGAAACTAGAGCTGTTTCTTTGAGAAAATCAACAAGATGGATAAACCCTTATCCAAACAAACCAAGAGACAAAGAAATATTACAGGAACAAAACAGAATTAGTAGCAAAAAGGGAGACATAACTAATACTGAGGACATTCAAAGAATCATATCTTCAAAGCTTGTAGTCTACAAAATCAGAAAATCTTAGCAAAATGGGCTATTTTCTTGATAGATACTACTTATCAAATTTAAATCAAGATCATGCAAACTATTTTAAAAGCCCCTTAACCCCTAAAGAAATAGTAACAGTAATTAAAATTTCCTCAGAAGTATTACCCAGGGCCAGATGGTTTTAGTGCAGAATTCTACCAGTCTTCCAAAGAATAACTAATAGTAATATTCCTTTAATTATTCCACAAAATAAAAACAAACAGATCTGCCAAACTCATTGTATGAGTCCACTGTCACCCTGATACCTAAACTACTCAAAAACTCAACAAAGAAAAAGAACTTCAGACTGATTTCTTTTATGAACACTTATGCAAAAATATTCAATAAAATACTTGTAAACTGAATACATGAACATATCAAAGTCATCATCCATCAAGATAAAGTAAGCTTCATCCCAGAGATGCAGGGATGGTTCAAAATATAAATGAACTAAGTGAAAGAAAAAAAATCACATGATTATCTCATTAGATACTGAAAAATCCTTGGATAAAATCCAACACCCCTTCATGTTAAAGATATTAAAGAAATCAGGGATACAGGGTGCATACCTAAACACAATCAAGGCGATATACAGGAAACAAATAACCAACATTAAACTAAATGGAGAGAAACAAAGAATTTTCACTAAAATCAGGTACAAATCAAGGCTGCCTACTCTCTCCCTATCTTTGCATATACTACTTGAAGGTCTAGCCAGAGCAATAAGACAAGTAAAGGAGATTAAAGGGATATAAAATGGAAAGGAAGATGTCAACATATCAGTATTTGTGAATGATACATTTGTATTTGTGATAGTATACATAAGTGACCCCCCCCCAAATTCTACCAGAGAACAACTACATCTCACAAACACCTTCTGCAAAGTGGTTGGATACAAAATTAACTGAAAGACATTAGTATACAAATGATAAATGGATAGAGAAAGAAATTAGGGAATCAACACCCTTTATAATAGCCACAAATAATATAAAATATTTCGGTGTAATCCTAGCCAAGCAAGACAATTATATGTAGGACAAGAACTTCAAGTCTCTGAAGAAGGAAAATGAAGAAGACCTCAGAAAATGGAAAAATCACTCATGCTCATGGATTGATAGGATTAACATAATGAAAATGGCCATTTTACCAAAAGGAATCTAGAGATTCAATGTAATCCCCATAAAAATCTTAACACAAATTTTTATAGACCTTGAAAGAGCAATTTTTAACTACATTTGGCAACACAAAAACCAAGGATAGCCAAAACAATCCTGAGCAATAAACAAACTTCAGAAAGTATAAACATTCCTGAACTCAAGTTGTACTACAGAGCAATAGTGATAAAAGTGCATGATATTGGTGTATAAACAGAAACATTAATCAGTGGAATTGATTGACAGCCCCCCAAATCAACCCACACACCTATGAACATTTGATTTTTCATAAAGAAGCCAAAACCATTCAATAGAAAAACGGAAACATTTACAAAAAAACAGTGCTCTACTAATTGAATGCCTACATGTAGTATAAAATATGTAGATCCATACTCATCATCGTGAATAGAACTGAAGTCCAAGTAGATCAAGGACTTCAACATAAAACCAGAAATACTAAACCTTATAGAAGAGAAAGTAGCAAATCACCATGAATACATTGGTACAGGAGACAATTTCCTGAACAGAACATCAATGTCTCAGGCTCTAAGATCAACAATTGATAAACGAGAGTTCATGAAACTGCAAAGCTTCTGTAAGGCAAAGTAACTTTCAATAGTACAAGTCAGTAGCCCATAGATAGAAAGGATTTTCACCAACCCTTTATCTGACAGACAGCTAATATCCAAAATTTAGAAAGAACACAAGAAGTTAGACACCATCAACCCAAATAATCCAATTAAAAAATGGTGTACAGAACTAAACAGAATTCTTAACAGAGGAATATCAAATGGCTAAGAAGCACTGAAAGATATGTTCAAAGTCCTTAGTTATTAGGAAAATGTCAATCAAAGCAACTCTGATGTTTCACTTTACAGCCATCAGAATGGCTAAGACCAAAATCTCAAGAGATAACACAGGCTTGCGAGGATGTGGAGCAAGAGGAACACTTCTTCATTGCTGATGGGAGTGCAAACTTCTAATATCACTTTGGATATCAGTTTGGAATTTTCTCAGAAAACTTGGAATAGTTCTACCTCAAGACACAACTCTAACATTCCTGGTCAGCATTCATTTAATGCTGCAACATCCTACAAAAGACACTTGTTCAACTAGGTTCACAGCAGTTTTAATCGTAATAGCCAGACACTGGAAATAGCAC
Source organism: Mus pahari (assembly GCF_900095145.1). Lineage (NCBI taxonomy): Eukaryota > Metazoa > Chordata > Mammalia > Rodentia > Muridae > Mus > Mus pahari. The sequence continues at coordinate 53,525,202 of NC_034613.1, forward strand.
AGATGACTCTCAGCTGACCAGTGGAGAAAGAAAATGTGTTACAAATATTCAATGGAATACTAGTCAGCTATTTAGAAGAAAGACATCATGAATTTTGCAGGCAAATGGATGGAACTAGAAAATATCATCCTGAGTGAAGTAACTTAAACTCAAAAGGACATGCATGATATATACTCACTTATAAGTGGATATTAGTCATAAAATACAGGTATTATGTTATACTCTACAGACCCCAAAAAGATAAACATGAAGGGAGGCTCAAGGATGGAAGCTTGAATCTTACTTAGAAGGAGGAATAAAATAGTCAAAAGATGCAGATGGAGGGCGGGGACTGGGAGGAAGGGTGGATGGCAAGGGGAATGGGAGTGATTCAGGGTCAGGTGTGGGGAAGGACATGATAAATGACTAGATGTCCATGAAAATGAATAGAAACATGCAACTAACAGTGGTGAGAAGATAGGTGGCATCTCCAGGTCTAGACCTGGGATAAGGGAGGTATTCAAGAATCAATAGGGGATAACCCTAGCTTTGAATGACTACACTTAGGAAATAGAACCTGACAAGACTACCACCTGTAGCCAGGGAGGAACCCTAGTACAGAAATAGAGACACCAACTCACCCACAAAATTTTCAACCCAAAATTTATTCTGACTACAAGTAATGAAGGCATGAGGAAAGCAGCAGTGATTGAGGGAATGCCCAATCAGTAATCAGCCCCATCCCGTTAGCAAGCACCAATCCCTGATGCTGATATTGATTCTTTGTTATGCTTACAAACAGAAGGGTATTGTCCTTTGAGAGGTTCCACCCAACAGCTGACCAGATTAATGCAGACACCAAAAGTCAGTGATTGGAGCTTGGGGACTAAGAAGAATATGAGGAAGGATTGCTGGCTCCAAAAGGGATAGGAACTCTATAGGCATACCAACTGAGTAAACTAACCTGGACCCCTGGGGCTTCTAGAGACTGAACCACCAACCAAAGAACATTTATGGGGTGGGCCTAGGTCTCCCTGCACATATGTAGCAGTTGTGCAGCTTGGGCTTCATGTTAAAATGAATAACAAAGTAAATATAAATTGAGATGTACTTGGACACAATTAAATTGCATAACAGAATAGGATGCACAATTGTCAGAGGTAAGTAAGTATGTTTGTTTCTATGTGGTTGTGAAAACAGAATTAAGAGATAAGATTTATGTGATCAAAACATGAGATTATATTTAGAAATTTCTCAGTGATATATAACTGCTGGTATTGAAGTCTGAGAAAACATTTATGGGATTGGTAGCACTTGGAAAGGTCCCTGTGCTTTGTCAGGAATACAGTTCTTTGGAGTATGCACAAATTAGATTTCTTGTGTTTCATGCCATTGCAGTGGAGATCCAACCTTCAGAACATGAAAAGTGCATGACACTTATGTGGTTCAATAATAGGAATCTGACAGAGGCCAAAAAAACTTGTTCCACTTCTCTACTTCCAGGTGCTGGCTTGATCCAAAGCATGGCTTTAGAACAGCTAAAGCTGTTACTTAAATGTCAGATTCTATTTTTCTGAGTCCTATGGTGGGTTTTGAGAAATGAGGAAAACAGATAATTTAGAGACTGGATTCCCAAGTCCTATTTTTTTAATGAGCACTGGAATTTTGTGTCTTAATGTTATAATATGGTTTCATGTAATATTTCACATTTTACTTGATAACACCAGAGATTTTAAATTTTCTTTAAAGATGGAACATCATTTTAAGGTTTTAAAAATAGTTGTCAAATCTACCATTGTAATTGTATTCTTTCCTTGATTTCTATCAAATAAATCACATGTCATTTCATATTTTCTATTATTAGACATAACATAGTGAGAAAATAAATGGAAAAGCTACTAGAGAAATAATCAAAATCACACTTATCAAAATGGTTGTGAATGATTTATTTTTTTAAAAAATTATCAAAATAAGCATTGTAAAATATATATTTTTATATTGTCAATATGTTCTCAACTGTTTTTTGTGTGTGTGTCCATACACTTTCTGTTTTTAAGAAGAATAATTTATTTTATGTATGTGAATACATGCAGTTGTCTTTAGACACACCTGAAGATGGCATCAGATCTTATCACAGATGGCTGTGAGCCATCATGTGGTTGCTGGGAATAGAACTCAGGTAAGTTGATGAAAGAGTGGTTAATGATTTTAAATAATGGATGTGTTTTTCAAATGTTTGTCATTAGAGGTTTCTATAGTTGAATTACAACTATGATTTTCATGTCATTACTCACAGTTTAATGCTGTGTGGAAATAATGAATCATTATATTTTTGTTTTAAGTTCATTGTTTTAAATAGCTGCCAGAGTTCTTAAATGTTCAGCCATTTCTCCAGCACCTACATTGCACTTTCAAACAACAAATTATTCCTCATTATTATATGTCAAAAATTCATTACTTTTTATTTATTTATTTATACTCCAGATTTTTAAAATTTATTTATTTATTTATTATTTTCTTTATTTACATTTCAAATGCTATCCTGAAAGTTCCCTATAAACCCCCCACCCCTGCTCCCCTACCCAAACTCTCCCTCTTGGCCCTGGCCTTCCCCTGTGCTGGGTCATATAAAGTTTACAAGACCAAGGGGCCTCTCTTCCCAATGATGGCCGATTAGGCCATCTTCTGCTACATATGCAGCTAGAGACATGAGCTCAGGGGTACTGGTTAGTTCATATTATTGTTGCACCTACAGGGTTGCAGCCCCCTACAACTCCTTGGGTACTTTCTCTAGCTCCTCTATTGGGGGCCCTGTGTTCCATCCAATAGCTGACTGTGAGCATCCACTTCTGTGTTTGCCAGGCACTGGCATAGCCTCACAAGAGGCTGCTCTATCAGGGTCCCTTCAGCAGAATCTTGCTGGCATGTGCATTAGTATCTGGATTTGGTGGCTGATAATGGGATGGATTCCCGGATGGGGTAGTCTCTGGATAGTCCATCCTTTCATCTTAGCTTTCAATTTTGTCTCTGTACCTATATCCTTTCATGGGTATTGTGTTCCTTATTCTAAGGAGGAATGAAGTATCCACATGATGGTCATCCTTCTTGGTTCTCTTGTGTTTTGCATAATGTATCTTGGGTATTATAAGTTTCTGGGCTAATATCCGCTTATCAGTGAGTGCATATCTAGTGACTTCTTTTGTCACTGGGTTGCCTTACTAAGGATGATATCCTCTAGATACATCCATTTGCCCAAGAATTTCATAAATTCGTTGTTTTTATTATATACTCCAGATTTTTATTCCCCTCCCAGTCCACACTCAAACTGTTCCACATACCATACCTTCTACCCACCCACTTGTCCAAGAAAAAGTCCCTAACACCCCCCACCACCACCACCACCAAAGCATAAATATAAACTCCCTGGAGCCACCAGTCTCTTGAGCATCTTCTCTGATTGAACCCAGACCTTTCAGTCCTCTGCTGTCTATATCTTGGAGGCCACACATCAGCTGTTCTATGCTGTCTGGTTGGTGATTCAGTGTTTGAGAGCTCTTGGTAGTCCAGGTTAATTTAGACTGCTGGTCTTCCAAAAGTGTTGCCCTCCTCCTCAGCTTCTTCCAGCTTTTTTCCTAATTCAAACACAGGGGTCAGCAGCTTCTGTCCATTGGTTGGGTGCAAATATCCGTATCTGACTCTTGCAGCTGCTTGTTGGATCTTCCACAAGGCAGTCATGATAGGTCCATTTTTGTGAGCATTCTATAACCTGTTTATAGTGTCTGACCTTGGGACCTCCCCTTGAGCTGGATTCCACTTTGGCCTGTCACTGAACCTCCTTTTCCTCAGGGTCCTCTCCATTTTCATCCCTGTAATTCTCTCAGACAGGAACAATTATGGGTCAGAGATGTGACTGGGTATGACAACCCCGTTCCTCAGTATTTGCCCTGTCTTCCTGCTGGAGGTGGGCTCTATAAGTTCCCTCTCTCTACTGTTTGGCATTTCATCTAAGGCCACTCCCTTTGAGTCCTCACTTTCTAGGTCTCTGTTGCATTCTGGAGGGCCTCCCAACATCCTATCTCCAGATGTTGCCTATTTCCATTCTTTCTGCTGGCCCTCAGGGCTTCAATCCTTTTCCCCACCCAATACCAGATCTGGTTCCACTCTTCTACACCCCCAACCCCCATCCATTCCTCCTCCCCCAGGTCCATCCCTACCCCACTTGTGATTGCTTTTTCTTTCTCCCAAGCAGGACAGAGGTGTTCTCACTTGGCCCCTTCAGCTTGCTTACCTTTTTGAGTTCTGTGGACTATATTTTTAGTATTCTGTACATGTTTTTTTGTGTGTTTTTTTGGTTTGTTTGTTTGTTTGTTTGTTTGTTTTTTGACTAATATCCACTTATTTTTGAGAACATACTGTAGAGAGACTTTGATGGGCTGCTGGGCAGGCATCTGACATTAGCCAAGGACAAGGAACTGGTCTTAACAACAAAAAAGTAAGTTCAGATAGGAATATGATATTAGGGCATGACAAAGAAGTAAATTCAGGCAAGAATCTGATTTTAAGGGTGGAACAAAGAAGTAGGCTTCATGCAGGAATATGACTTTGAGCTAGGACAGGGAAGTAGGCTCATATATCTTGATCATCTTAGCAACAGTGACCTTGGGAGTGATCATGGGATTTTGTTTATTGTCTTGCTTGTTCCTTGATCATTTGTGTTTATTGTCTTACTTGTTCCTCATTGTACCACTCGCTCTTAAGCTTGCATGTAATTAAAATGGTATAAAAGCAGATTGGGTAAAACCAAACCTGCCTCAGCCTCAGAATTGGCTGGGGTCATGCTGCAATGCTGTCTGTCTTTTTTCTTTCTAATCCTCAACTCCTACCCTGGAGATCCTGTTGACTGACTGAGGTGGCTTGGTCAAAATTCCATGCATGTCCTTTGGGGTCTGAGTTACCTCACTCAGGATGATATTTTCTAGTTCTAGCCATTTGCTTGCAAAATTCAGGATCTCCTCATTTTTAATAGCTGAGTCGTATTCCATTGTATATAAACCACATTTAATTAATATTTAAGATGTCTAGCATCACAGATTTATTATTAGTATTCATACACATATCATACAGTAGTTGATAATGATTACTCTGGCCTTTCATATAAGGTTTCTATGACCTCTGAAATAGTAATCTTCTCCTTTTTTTTTTCTGCTTATTATCTCATCCCTAGACTCCAATCAAATGTTAACTTTACTTACAGTAACTGAGCATGTTAAGTACACAATGGTTTCACTGCTACACTCAGAACATAGCTTGTAACCTTCAGCTGGCTGTCCAGTTAGCATCTAGTATACTTTAACAATGAACCCACTGCACAGCCTTCATGTTGATTCTTTCTGTTATCATCATAGGTGATTTCTTGTTTATGGTGACATATACTTACCAGGTTCACTGTGTATAGAAACTGATTTCAGCACTTAGCTTCTCTTTTGGTGTTACATAGCTATTGCAAGTTTCATTAAGTGACATAATTGTTTCAGCTTCTGTAGCTGTAGATTTCTCCCTCAAGCTAAACCCAGCATACATCAAAACCAAGAAAGCTTAATGTAAATATTAAACAGCCTGAAATCTGAGTTCAATACAGAACAGTTGGGTAAAGCAACTGCAAGTCCTGGACTTCATTAGGGTAAGACACACACCCCCCCCCGTCTTCATTGCAACTCAAAAATTCTATTGTGGTTTCTTCATTACCATAGTTGTTAATACTTTGGCATTTATGAATGATTCACATCCTACATGCTAAAAAATACCCCTGATGCCTCTTTATGAGCTCTAATCATAAAGAACATCCTTTTTGTTTTTCAATCAAGACATATTCTAATAATTTTCTGAAAATGGCTATTAGGTCCAGCTTCCACATTTTACCTTCATCATTAATACACTAGATTTAATATTAGTCTAGATTCTCATATATTCAGGAAACTTAGGCTATTGTGTGAAACTTGGGATATAGTTCAATCTATCATCTAAAAACGGTGGAGGAACATTACCTCAAGTCTCTTTTTGTTTTGTTTTGCATGAAATGAGACAAGGCAAAAGCCCTCATATTAAGGCTGGAAAAGGCAATCTAGGAGGAGGAAAACAGTCCCAAGTGGAGGCAGAAGAGTCAGAGCCACACCTGCTCCCACTGTTAGGAGTCTCTTAAAAACACCAAGCTGACAGCCATAACATATACAAAGGAGACCTGTTACATGCCTATGCAGGATCTGTGATTGCTACTTCAGTCTCTGTGAACATATTTGAGCCCCTTGCCTCAGGGCTTTTGTCCAGTATACTGGAGAGTAGACACTGCTTGCTCAACCACAGGACTTTCTTAATCTGATTATATAAAGTAGAAAGACTTATTCTAAATGTTGGAGGCACCTTCTTTTTGGAGACTTAGATAAAACTATATGGAAAAGGAAACTTTTTAAAATTGTTTGCCTGCATTCTTACTGGTAACTTCACTTACTATCTTGCAACATTCTTTCACTTTAGAAGCAGCTTATTTGGGTTTTCAATATAGGCTGAAAAGAAGTATCTCTCTAGAAGTTCTCACGCATTCAACAGCTCAACAGTACCAGATATGGATTGAAATATTCAGCCTAATTGACTGAGTTACTACTGGATTCTCAGCCTCTACAGTATGAGTCAGCTATTGCTGACTTCTTGGACTATATCCTGTAAGTCAATCTAGTATCTTACACATACACATGCAACGCACACAATATATACACTTACATAAACATATATATGTGAACATACATACACACATAAACACACAGAGAGATAATGCATATAATGTACAATATATTATATGTATAATATATACATACTATATATATATATATATATATATATATATATATATATATATGTGTGTGTGTGTGTGTGTTTATATAAGTGTGTGTGGATTGTGTGTGTGTGTCTGGAAGTGTGTTTGTGTGTGTTGATGTTCATGCATGTTTACTCAAAGGAAGAGTCCCAAAGAAAGGCTAAAGGAAAAGTATAGAGTAAAGAAAAGTAAGAAGATATTATATAATTAAATCATAATCTCAAAAGCTAAAATAAAATTTAAAATACGATGATCTTTAATATCGAACATACTTTCAAAAAACCATTTGATGTACAGCATAGTACATGGAAAATGCAGATATTTAACCATTAGACTTATTTTAATTTTTTTTTTTTTTT
>NC_034613.1:53532547-53539169 GCF_900095145.1 Mus pahari
GGATTAAAGGCGTGCGCCACCATGCCCGGCTTATTTTAATTTTTTATTCCATATAGTGGATGCATATTAGTTAATTATGTATAAGTCTAGCATGAATTTCAATGGACATAGTTCTTTTGGCTGAATACTTACATTATAAATAGAAGTTAATCAAGCTAAAACTTTCTATATTGGAAATATATCAATAAATATTGAGTATATTTTGCTTTATTCTGCAGAATAATGGGAAAAATGTGTGTGTGTGTATGAGAGTGCCTGTGTGTATTATGTGATTGTCTAATAAATTATATTATTTGTGCCAACATTAGTAGAAGTAATGGACATTTTGCCAATTAAAATAAGTCAGACTTGGAAAAATATGTATGTGAGTTTTTCCATATGTCCCTATCTAGATTAAACATAAACCACACATATCTAGGGTATTAAATAGAAGTGATATCATTTGGAACAAATTTCATTGTTGGCTACTATCACTGGGTCTTTGATATACTGATGTATAATATTTAATATTTTTAAACTTTAATTTTGAGAATTATTTAAATATTCAGAAGCCCATGCATATTTACAAACTTGATTTTTAAAATGTTATGCTTTACATAACATGGCAGACTTAAAATACTAATACATTAAATTATTCAGGTCCATCAATTTTAATTTACTTTCTTGTTGTAATATTAGTTCAACTTGACACTATCAAGTGGAATTAATAACAATGTGCTGCTGAGATAGAAATATGATGTAATATCTGAGAGCATGGTGGATTACTGCAGTCTTTCTTGTCACACATCTATTCTCTTTTAAAACTATGCCTTAGATTTTAAGGCTTGGAAAGTATTTTTCAAGTTTTCTGTAAGATACTCATCTTGTTTCATAAATTTTCCACATATTATTTCTTACCTTATCTTTTCCATTGACTAAGTTTGAAGTAACTATTGCTCAAAAAGCCCTACCTTTCACTCAGTATCTGTATGTTCATATATGTCAGCAACTGTGCTGCAAGCTTCTGAAAATGAGAGCTTTAAAATAAAATGTCTTGCCTTTTCACATGTTATCATCACTTTTGGTTTTAACATGCAGTCATAGATTAGTGTTAATTTTATTATATTCTTTGTACTTATCTATGTCTCAAAATACAAAATAATTAAGTAAATGTTTTTGTATATTCAGATGACTGAAAAGATAATAACCATAATTAGAGTAGATATTGCTTCAGTATCTGTGACTTTGACCATGTTTTTTGTGTACAAGATGTTACTCAGTAGTAGAGCACGTGTTTTACAAGTATGGAATTCTGAGTTTGATCTCTGAGATTTCTGAGTTTTGCTTTTCAGGTTCTGTTTCTACACAAGGTAACCCAGACTAATTTTCCTTTTTGAGGTCTTATATGCATAGTTAACTATTGAATGAAAGTGTTCATCTGTGATTTCTTAGTAAGGTACCAACATTCCAATGGAGCTTAATGATAAGTCCTTTTCTGGTATGAACTTATATTATTTATGTGGACAAGTAAAAAAAAATGTTTGAGGACATATACATAGAAAAATTTCAATGAAACTATAGAGAATTAAAGTACTCCTTCAACTCTCCCAAGAATCTCAGTATTTATTTATGAATATAAATTGACAGAGTAGTCCCAGTTTAGAAGACACAACAGTAAATAATGGGTCAAGGCAAAAAATGATTTGGGCCCACTTTCCTTTTTCTTATTAGAATTACTTGTGCACTACCATATTTCTATCCATGAAAGAAATTGATTGAAACTTATTTATACCAACACCTAGCAAAGTTTTTCACATGGATGTGATAGTGAGAACACAATTATTTTTGAGATTTTCCTTCAAGATTTTATCAAATGGCTAATATTTAGCTAATAATCCTTCTATGATTATATAAAATTATAATTGTTTTCAACTGACAAAATACATATTTAGCCAGAAAACCTCATGCTAAATTTCATGTTAATGTTAATAATAATAATAAAATAAATTATTATTATTGATATTTTCAATATTTAAAGATCAATTCATATCCAGAAATGATAAGAAATTTGTATAGAAGGAAAATATGTAAAACAGAAACATAAAGATTGGTTGTGGCATTTTCCCATACCTGTCTGGTACATAACAGACAACCCAAAATAATCATTTACAGACAGTTTGCAACACATAGTCATATTTTATTTTGTTATCACAGTATGGTAATTTTTGATATGAATAATAAAAATATGCCAGAAAGTTTGGTGCAAATATAAAGTATTTAGAATAAAATGATAAAGAAGCCACTACATATCATGCCCCACCTGGGGATCCATCCCATATACAGGTAACAAACCCAGACACTATTATGGATGTTAAGAAGTGAATGCTGACAGGGGCCTGATATAGCTGTCTCCTAAGAGGCTCTGCCAGTGCCTGATAAGTAGAGGTGGATGCTCTCAGCCAACCATTCGACTGAGTACAGGATCTCCAATGGAGGAGCTAGAGAAAGGACCAAAGAAGCTAAAGAGGTTTGTAATCCCATAGGAAGAACAACAATATCAACCAACCAGACTCCCCAGAGCTCTCAGGGACTAAACCACCAATCAAAGAGTACACATGGAGGGACCCATGGCTCCAGCCACATATGTAGCAGAGGATGGCCTTATTGGTCATCAATTGGAGAAAAGGTCCTTGGTCCTTTGAAGGCTAATGCCCCAGTGTAGGGGAATGCCAGGACAGGGAGGTAGGAGTTGGAATGTAAATGGATGAACACCCTCATAGAATCAGGGTAAGCGGGAATGGGATAGGGGGCTTCCAGGGGGAAATCCAGAAAGGGGATAACATTTGAAATGTAAATAAATAAAGTATACAAATATATATTTATATAATATTTGCAATGGGAAAATTGGAATAACAAAAGAATAAATGCTGTATAACAGAAATTAGAGAATAAAATTATACAAAACTCTCATTAAAATTCAAAGTTTCTGCTGGGAGGTGGTAACATATACTTTTAATTCCAGCAATTGGGAGACAGGCAGACAGATCTTTGTGAGTTCAAGGCCAGCCTGCTCCCCAGAGTGAATCCTAGGAGAGCCCAGGTTACACAGAGTAGCCCTGTCTCAGAAAACATTCATTCATACATACATACATACATACATACATACATACATACATACATATATATACGCAAGGAAAGAAACAAAAAAACTCAAAGTCTCAATAAAGCAAATCTAAACAGGAAATACATTGAAAAATTCCAAACGCACTAGAAACATTTCCCCTGGTCTTTGTTGTCAGTCTTTTGTTTTTATTTTTATTTTTCATCTCTGAGGCCTGCACCCCAGCCTTTGTGCTTGCTAACAAATGCTCTAATTGCAAACATTAAAACATAATTTTTCTATCACAAGTATTGTGAGAATATTATAAAATTCATCACCCTTCTTAAAAGTATGTAAAATGACATGTCTGAAAAAAAACTGATTTCTTATATAAGGCAGTGTGACATTTTGAGAACATTGACAAGTTATATAAATTCACTGAAGTAAAACATACCTCATAGAGTTACCCTGTGCCTTATAAATATATGAAGTACTACAGTTGTAAATTTCTATTTTTACTAATGTTCTAAGGATAATTTTTGTCTAACAGACCTTTTGAAAACTAACAGGAAAGAAATGTCCTCTTTGTTTTGTTAGACTAGTTTAACTTAGACAACATCACGTTACATGGGCAATCCAATTAAGAAAATTATGGAAGGGCTGGAGAGATAGCTCAGCAATTATGAACACTTATTTTACTGAGATTCCCAGCGCCTATGTGGTGGCTAGGAATTGGATGTAAGACTATTCTCAGAGTATCTGAAACTCACCTTATAAGGACAAAAACAGTCATGTATATACAAAATAAAATAAATATGAAAAAGAAGAATATAAAAACACATGACTTTACTTATATTTAGTAATATATAATAGAATATTGATATAATTAATTCAACATGCATAAAATATGAGTCATCATAGTAAAGGAATATCTACTCCAGATTTGTGAGAATGTGTCCACAGTAGATACAGAAAGAATTCAATTCCTGATATGAAATAAGTATAGACTAAATGCTATGAATAATCTATGAATATAATATTCTCTATTATTTCTATTATTATTGTTAATCTATAAAAAATGACATATGTAATATGACTAAGACCTATCATTTACAAGGTCAGGTCAGGTCAAATCAAACTCAGCATTGGGCAAACATCAAGATCAAGGCAGAGGTCCATAATGATATATTTACTCATAAGTGAGAAAGAATACTTTCAGTCATCACTCCTATACAGTATGCTACCGAACTTATTTGTTCAATATATGAGACAAAAAGGAAATATTACTTAAAAGAATTATAAAAAACATAAAATATTAATTTATATTTAAGTTAATTGACTGCATATAACACTATCATAATAAGAAATTCTGTTTCATATATGCAAAAGTCATGCATTTAATATTAATAGTTTATACCTTAAAACTGATCAAAATGGTCATCAGTAGTTTACATGCTAATGTGAAATGAAGTCATCTACCTGAGACCTATACCAAGACAAAGATCTACAGATAATTCATGGCTGCTGGAAGGAATGAATTAGACTTTCCTGAGGATGAGCCCCCTAATTGCTTATTCAGTATGAAGCCAAACCTAAAAACCTGTACATGTAAATGTGAGTAACACAAATGGACATAGCTGGATGTATCAAAATATTTATTCATTTATCTATATCAATAATAATTAGAAAAGAAACCATAAACAAAACCTCCCACTAAATAGAGCTATACACTTATGATTAAAAATACACATTAAAGAGAAAATTTCATAGTACTGAAGTAAATTCAAGAGTTATAAAAATATATAACTTAGTCTCAAAATTAAAAAGTCAACACATTCTCAGAAATATATATCATACTGATGTTAATTCCTTTAAAATTGATCTAGGACTACAATGTTCTCACAACAGAATTGCAGATAGGATTAAATAGAGCTTAAGAAACCAGTTTAATTAAGGAAAGTGCTGAGAATAATTGATTTATTTGTGAAGAAAATATACAAATAGAGGAAGATTTCCTTATTAATCAACAACATATTACAAAGGGAATCCATTGAAATCAACCAAACTAACACAAATATAACTTAATTAGAGGAAATGTTATGAAATTCAGAAATTGCTTCATCAATGACTAACCTAATTGTCACTGAATGGTATCAGAGGTGTTTTTGTTTTTGGTTTTAGTTTCAACAAAGTTATCATAACTTAGACCATGTAAATTCTTCTGACTGGCCGTGGGACTGACATGGGAGAAATAACTTACCACTTCTTTCAATTATTTAATTAAATAGAAAAAAATAAATATACATTTATGTTAAAATATAATGTATAGATTATTGTGGCTATTTTAGCAGAAATACAATGATAAACATATAATAATTTCAACACAGGTTGTTGGTATTTGACAGATATGGCAGTTGGGAATTTTATAAATCTTCAACAAAAATAAACCGTACACAGGTATGGTTATACACACCCATATATCTAATACTTGGTAGACGAGTTAGAAACATAAGGAATTTCAGCATATTTTTGGCTGCGTGGTCACATTGAAACCATTTTGGGACAGGTAACAATAATTGCAACAGATGCTAACATTATAGAAAAGTTATATTTTAATAAGTACAACAAATACAAAACAATCAGAACAAAAATCACATTATCCAACCACTTATCAAGAAAAGTTTATGAGAATTACATACATAGAATGGGGAAATGGAAAGAGAAATAGTAACAATTTGACATCAAGATAGAAATATTCACTATAAAATAGATAAAAACCTTTTGTCAATTGTAATGAATGAGGTGGAAAAATATGGGAAATGTAAATTCTGAGTTATATTTAACAACCTTTGTATAAGACAAAGGCCAAGAAGATTAAATTTACTGGGAAAAAAACAGAAGGACAGTGAATATAGGGTTTTATACAGCAGTATTTCATTATAAAGAGAATTTCTACAGTAAGATCTGAGATATACCATAGTCCTCTATGTTATGAGTATTCCAAATATATAACAATCAGATGAGGAATGATATGGCCAAAAATATTTTTTACACTGAAAATGGGGAAAATAATGGGTGGAAGCAAACTGAAGAACAATTTTTAACACCTTACAATAAATATGAATTCTTTATAATATAGGTTTTCCATTCTCTATATGCCCCAAATATAAATATTTAACATGAGTATACAAATATAAAAATGATAAAAATATGCTGAATTTGTTGAGAATGAATTGTGCTTTCCTATACAAATTTCATAATTGAGCACCTAAATCCCAGTACAAAATTCAGCTCAAGGTAAGAATTTTAAAAATGTTTTTAATTGTGTTGCATAAGTTTGGGTATTTTGTGGCTGCATTTTCATTAAACTTTAAAAAGTCTTTAATTTTTTTTCTTTATTTCTACCTTGACCAAGGTATCATTGAGTAGAGTGTAGTTCAGTTTCCACGTGAATGTTGTCTTTCTATTATTTATGCTGTTATTGGAAATCAGCCTCAGTCCGTGGTGATCTGATAGGATACATGGGATAATTTCAATATTTTT
>NC_034613.1:53540868-53604294 GCF_900095145.1 Mus pahari
GTTGAAAATCTTCATTCTCATCTACTCCTATTATCCGTAGGTTTGGTCTTCTCATTGTGTCTTGGATTTCCTGGGTGTTTTGAGATTTGAATGGTGCCATTATAGTAGTTCATAATGCAATATTATCAACATACTGAGAAGAATCAATGTGCATACACAGGTAGACCAGGAATACAACCATGTTAAGAATATATGAGGACCTATTGAGAGGTTTCCATCTGGGTCTGAGATGAGCGTCCTTATTAAAAAATAACTCATAGACACATTAGAATAGAACTCTAGCCTTCAAAACTTTAAGGAAATTATAGAATAAAGTACCTATCTGTGCTAATTTGTTAATAGTGACCTTAGCAAAACAATACAACAACATAAACAAAATATTGATGAATGTTGTAGTTTATGTAGGAAAAAAAACTCAAGTAATATACACAATCCTAATTCTAGCAGTAATAGAATATGATGGATTTAAAGATGTGGAGGATAGTAGGAGGCAAGTATGTCAAGTTTTGCCTGTAGAGATTGATGTTGGTTGTACAGGGTTAGTTTCTTGGAAACTTAGTTGGTATACACACAGAGAGACACAGACACACAGACACAGACAAACACAGACACACAAAAAAACACACACACACACTGCAACCTAAAGAAATTTTCAACAATCTTAGTCATCAGAGAAATGCAAAACAAAACAACCCCAAGACTCTACCTCACACAAGTCAGAATGGCTAAAATCAAATCTTAGGTGACAGCTGATGTTGGCGAGTATGTGGAGAAAGAGGAATACTCCTCCATTACTAGTGGAATTGCAAGCTGGTACAACCATTCTGGGAACCAGTCTGGCGTTTCCTCAGAAAATTGGACATTGTACTACCTGAGGACCCAGCCATGCCACTCCTGGGCATATACCCAAAAGATGCTCCAACATGTAATAAGGACACATGGTCCACGATGTTCATAGAAACCCTTTTTATAATAGGCAAAAGCTGGAAAGAAACCAGATGTCCCTCAACAGAGGAATGGATAAAGAAAATGTGGTAGATTCACATAACTTAGTACTACTCAGCTATTAAAAGCAATGACTTAATGAAATTCACAGGCAAATAGATAGACCTGGAGAATATCATCCTCAGTGGGGTAACCCAATCACAAATGTACACATATGATATGCATTCACTTATAAGTGGATATTAGCCCAGAAGCTTGGAATATCCAAGATACAATTCACAGACCACATGAAGCTCACAAAGAAAGACCACAGTGTGGCTATTTCAGTCCTTCTTAGAAGGAGGAACAAAATACCCATAGAAGGAGTTACAGAGACAAAGGGTGAAGAAGAGACTGACAGAATGACCATCTAGAGATTGCCCTACATGGGGATCCATCCCATACACAGTTACCAAACCCATACAGTATTGTGGATGCCAAGAAGTGCATGCTGACAAGAGCCTGATAAAGCTGTCTCTTGAGAGGCTCTGTCAGAGCCTGACTAATAGAGATGTGGATACTCTCAGTCAACCATTTGACTGAGCACAGAGTCCCCCATGAAGGAGCTAGAGAAAGTACCCAAGGAGCTGAAGGGGTTTGCATCCCCATAGGAGGAACACAATATGAACCAACCAGACTCCCCTGAGCTCCCAGGGAATAAACCACCAACCAAGGAGAACACATGGAGGTGCCTTTGACTCCAGCTGCATATGAGGGAGAGGATGGCCTTGTTGAACATCAGTAGGAGGAGAGGTCCTTGGTCCTGTGACAGCTAGATGCCCCAGTAAAGGGAGTGCCAGGAAAGGGAAGTGGGAGTGAGTGGGTTGGAGAGCAGGGTGAGGGGGGATGGGTCTTTTGCGGTGAAACCAGGAAAGGGGATAACACTTGAAATGTAAATAAAAATATCTAATAAAAAAGTTTAAAATAAAAAGAGAAGAAAGCAAGCCAATTATCATTCTCTTGAATTCTATATAAAGAAGAAAAAGAAAAAAGAAAAAAAAGTAAAAAGAAAGAAAGGAAAAGAAAAATAAAAATACAGACCTGATCTTGGTGTCTTTATGTCTGCCTCATTATATAGTCTTGTCTTCAGGTGACTCTTTTGCTTTCTCTATTATGTCATGAAAATATTCATGGTTATTCACCGGAAGCATAACTAGATATATGCACCTGTCAGATCATAAAACTTAGTCCTAAACACATCAGGAAGTATATTTAAATAATTGACCATACAGAGACTACCTCACCTGGGGATCCATCCAATAATCAGCCACCAAATGCAGACACTATTTCAAATGCCAGCAATATTTTGCTGACAGGACCCTGATATAGCTGTCTCTTGTGAGGCTTTGCCAGTGCATTGCAAGTACAGAAGTGGATGCTCACAGTCAGCCATTGGATGGAACACATGGCCCCCAATGGAGGAGCTAGAGAAAGTACCCAGAAGCTGAAGGGGTCTGCAACCCTATAGGTGGAACAACAATATGAACTAACCAGGACCCCCAGAACTCGTGTCTCTAGCTGCATATGTAGCAGAAGATGGCCTAGTCGACCATCATTGGGAAGAGAGGCCCCTAGGTCTTGTAAATTTTGTATGTTCCAGTACAGGGGAATGCCAGGGCCAAGAAGTGGGAGTTGGTGGTTAGGGGAGCAGGCTGGCAGGGAAGGGCAAAGGGAAGTTTTGGGATAGCATTTGAAATCTAAATAAAGAAAATATCTAATAAAAAATACCCAATTTCATGTCTATTGTGAAATCAAAAGAAAATGAAGTAAAACCTATAACATATTTTGACATCAAAATTATGTATACATGGGGATGGAATGATATTTCATCTGTTATGCGTGTGTAATTCTCTTCTAGATAAGTTGAGTTCAGCATTTATATCAGATGCCTAGTATTGCCTAAAATTTCAGCTTGAGGGTTTCTGATCTCCTCCTCTATCCTCCATGGACATTCACCAGAATATGCCAACATGTATTCTCTCTTCTCTCTCTCTCTCTCTCTCTCTCTCTCTCTCTCTCTCTCTCTCACACACACACACACACATGCACACACACATGTACATTCATGTGTACACACAGAGAGACACAAATATGAGTAAAAATTCAAATGATTTATTTTGAAATGATGCACAAAACATAACAATTAGACAGGAGATGGGTAGAAGAGAAACTAAATCAGTTCTAATAGAGAGATTACCAATTTTCAAGAATTTAAAAACGAATCCAATAAAAATTCAAATCCTGACATCTAGGAAAATTTGAAGTTTGACTGTAACCATCTTCTTTTCTCCTTAACTGAGACTGGAAATTTGTTTAATGGATATAACACTGTTTTTCTCACCACAGAGAAGTGGAAAATAAATGAACTAATATACTTAATTGTGCTTACCATAATGCCTGATATAATACACAATGTAAATTTTACTTTTATAAAAATATAAACATATGAATAAAATACAGGATGCCAATGAGCATAAATATAATGACAATTGTATGTGGAAATTTTTCTGAGTCTAATGTGGCAGTGTTTCTGTTTCTGTGATGTTTAGGGGTATCTTCAATTATTTATGCTTTTCTGGATGCTTGGAATGCACTGGAACTTATAGAAAGACTGAGTTGCTTCAAAGATTTAGAAAGTGTAAGGGCAATAACTTTAGGGTGGTATTGAAATGATAAAACAACTAGAATTACCAAATATGGACTTTTTTTTTTAAATAGAGCTCAGCTCAGTTCTGCAAAGCTCTTCAAAGATTTACAGAAGCCGTTTGAGGCACTGGAGCAATCTGTGTCTGCCTTAGAAAAAAGACCAGACAACACATTATGCATTGGGCCAGGAACTGGCACTGGATTCGAAGTTATAAAACCAGCAATTTATTCTCTATATGGAAAAGAGAGAAAAACTGTTTTAGCTATACTAGGGACACTGAAGCAAACTGTATTAAAATATGCAATGGGGAATAATTGTTGAAATATCTGTTTCTTCAAAATGTTGATGAGGGCTGGAGAAGGAAAACACAGAAAAATATGTGTGATAAAAGGAATGGATGAGGAAAATATATTCCTTAGGAAATTTGTTTATAATATGAATGAAAGAATATATATTTCTGGTCCATTTATGTAGGTGACTATATTTATTTCATTTTCTAATTAATTGCATATTTTTCTACTTTTATACCTTTTTAAATTACACATCTCAGATGCAGACACAATATGGTCATCATAATATATTTATAGGTGAAATGCATTGTCTCAATTTTGCAATCACTCTCAAAATTAGACAGTTTCTCATCACTATTAAATATTTTATGCTGTATTTCTTACACCTTTGAAACTAATAGCTTACCAAGTGTTTATTGATAGAATTACACCTCAGCAATTGGAGGAAATCAGGAGGAAGAATGGTCAAAAAACCAAATGAATCCTGTTACGATTACACTGAAGTCACCATTTGGATCCACTGCTTTTATGTTGGCAAAGCCTCAGGCCATGTGGATTTCCTTCTTCAAAAGCACAGTTGTTTGAACCAGAAAATCCATCTTAGAATTCATTTTTTTATTTTAGTTTTAGGAAAAGTTTTATTAAGCCTGAGACTTTTATAATAGACTCTACATGCTCTTCTTAGTAAAAAAATCTCATCTTGTGCACATAGGAAGAGTATGATTTCTTTCCTCCTTAGTGTTATAATTTTATGCCTTTCTCTTATCTAATTGCTGTAGCTAAGAATTTCAGCTGTGGTTTGGATAAAAGAACTGACATGTTTATGTAGCTCCTGTATTTAGAACAAATGCTCTCCATTTGTCTCCCTTTGATAAAATGTTATAACTATATAGGGTTTTTTATTTTGAAATAAGCTCTACATATTCCTATACTTACCAGAACTTTATTAAAAGTAGATTTTTTTCCTCACATAATATATCCTAAAAATAGTTTCCCCTTCCTTTTCTCCTTCAACCTCACCCCCTTACTATCCAGATCCACTACATCTATCTATCTCATTTGAAAACAAATAAGGGTAAAATATAAAAATTAACAAATTGTAATTGGAAAAACCAAACGAACAGAAAGAAAGGAATCCAACAGAATGTACAAGAAACAGAGGCACATTCATTTGCACACTAGAGATCCCATAAAAATAAAACACTGAACAGGAAGCCACAATATATACACAAAAGACTTGATACAGACCTGTGCAGAAGTCGTTCTTAATTTAAATCAGATATTCTTACTTGATTTGTGCAAGTATTTCATTAGCATCACTTGCAAACAAAAAACCATTGAAATTCAAAGTGTTTATTGCTGGGCTCGTGGGAGTTTCTCTTTTGGTACCTTACAGAATATATTCTTGTACTAAAGACACTAGAACATAGGATGCAGTTTCTATGTATGGACCAGCTCATATTCTCCATATTTAATAAGTTGTGAAAATATTGCCTTCAGCAACTGTCCTTTATTCTAATTTGAAGAGAGCAAACTCTTTTTGTCATGATTTTAGTATGACAACAGCCTGAGTTGTTCAGAGATTCCTATGGGTTCCCTTTGGCCAACAAATTAATGTCAGCTAGTTCCAGTACTTGAAGCTCCATTTGGTGAAAAGAGATGGCTAGTAGAGGCTTAGTCTTCTCCACTACTTGGTGATTTCATTTAGATCACCTTCATATATCATACTTCATAGATGCATAAGAAGTTTCTTTTTGTATTTGTTTGCTTGCGTTTTATTGGATATTTTATTTATACTTCAAATGTTATCTCCTTTCCTGGTTTCCAGTTTAGAAACCCATAATCCCATCCCCCTTCCCCTGTTTCTATGATGGTGCTCACCCTCCCCCCTCACCTCCCTGTCATTCAACAAACACTGGGGAATTAAGCCTTCACATGACCAAGGGTCTCTCCTCTAATTCATGCCTGGCAAGTCCACCCTCTACTACATATGTGGCTGGAGCCATGGATCCCTCCATGTGTACTCTTTGGTTGGTGGTTTAGTCCCTGGGCACTCTGGGGGTGGGGTGTCCGGTTGGTTGATATTGTGGTTCTTCCTATGGGGTTGCAAATCCTCTCAGTTCTTTCAGTCCCTTCTCCAACTTCTCCATCCAGGACCCCTTGCTCAGCCCAATGGTTGGCTATGACCATCTACCTCTGAATTTGTTAGGCACTGGCAGAGCCTCTGAGGAGACCAGGCTCCTGTCAGCAAGCACTTCTTGGCATCTGCAATAGTGTCTGGGTTTGGTGTCTGCAGATGGGATGAATCCCCAGATGGGGCAGTCTCTGGATGGCCTTTCCTTCAGTCGCTGCTCCACACTTTTGTCTCTGTGAAGCTTCTAGTGCATTAAGTTTGCAAACTACCCCTTAAATAGCCTCCAATTTTAGCTGGCTTTCATTGTACCCCTTCACTCTTTCCTCTTGCCCCCACTTCTTGGCTTGGCTACCTCATTTCAGCTTCCCCTATGAATTCATAACTACCTGTTTTATTTCCCTTTCCAATGATATTTGTTCCTGCCAATTATTTATTCTATACCTAACCTTTGCAACTCTACAGAATGTACCTTTTTTTTAAATTTTATTTTTGACTTAACACCTAACAACCACATATAGGTAAATGCATATCATATTTCTTCATCTAGGTCTGAGATAACTCACATAGGATGTTTTCTAGTTCCATGTGTTTAACTGAAAATTACATAATTTCCTTTTTTAACAGCTGAGTATGTCCTCCATTGCATAAATGTGCCACATTTTCTTAAAGTATTCTTTGTTTGGGGATATCTAATTTATTTCTCATTTTTGGCTATTATGAATAGAGTAGTAATGAACATGGATTTATTCTGTGGAAGGATGATATAGCCTTTAGTTATATGCCTAACAGTTGGGGTTTGAATAAGAATAGGCCCCATAAGCTCATATATTCACATGAATTGTCTCCAGTTGAGTAAAAAAATGGAAGAATTAGGAGGCTTGGTTTTGGTGGAGTTGGTCTGGCCATGCTAGAGAATGTGACACTAGGAGTGGTTTTAAAGTTTTGCAAATTCCATTCAAGACTCAGTGTTAATCTCTCTGCCTCATGAGTTCCATCCCATTCATGGTTATGGGCCTAATCTTATGCAGATATATTTATAGGTAACCACAGTTTCAGTGAATTAATGAGTCTAACAGCTATGCCATATCCTCTTCCTCTATTGTTTTTCCAGGATCCTCTTTCATTATTTCCTGAGCCTTTGAATGAGTGACTCAATGTCACTTTTGGGTGTCAACACATATCAATAACTTATGCTAATCCATTAGTGCCACTATATGACTCTGTATTCAACACTGTACATACAAGAAGAAGGTTCTCTGACCAATGCAGAGACCAGCACTTGCCCATGTTTATAAACATAAATATTTAGAATGTAATTTGAAAACATAACCTTTTAGCAAAAAATCATTGGTAGGTTATCACCTATGGCCTATGACCTCCCAATCTACAGACTTTTGGAAAGTTTATAGTATCAAGCATGAATTCCATCTTTTAGAGCAGCCCTTACATCTATAAACAAGGCACTTCATTATTACCACAGCAGTAATAGGTTTTACCAATGGTACCTATTGTTTGGCATGTCACTGTAGCAACATGTAGGTCCCAAGCTGGGTGGAATATTGATGTCTTTTCACTACCAACAAATTGTCTAGTATCTTTCCAACCTATTGAATCTGCAGTGTTAGGGAAGAAGTTTCCATCTTAATTTTTTTATGACTTGCAGCCAAAGCATGCTAGTTTTCTATTAAGACTGCTGTAGTCAAAGAGTTTGATATGTGATTAGTATCTTGAGCATGGGAAAGAAAAAAAGGGGGTTGACAAATATCTCATGAAAATTTCTGAGCTTACTATTTTTTTCTGGGGAATAATACTAACACAGCACATATAAAACTATAATTATTAATATTCTCCATTGTCATGCACACACCTGACATGTAACTACTTCTACATATTTTGTAGGACCTTTTTAAGTATTTGCTGGTCATATTGTCTGTGTCCAATCTACATGTAATAATAGAAATATAAAATGCTAGTGCTCCAGCTTCTATACCACATTATTTTTGATATTAGTTTTATTTCTTCTAAGTTCTATCTTCAAAAACATTAGCTGTAAATAAGTATGAACTCAAGATATACACCAAATATTTGCAGATAAATTTTATTAAAACAAAAAGAAAGTTTATAAATTTTGCTAGTATCTCTTTGCTTGAATTCTCATTCTTTATAGGAAATATGAATGAGTGATTAGGTCCAAGTTAACGGACACATAGTAATTGTTAATAAAAAGTTCATATTTCTTAGGCTACTATTCATCAGATAAGAACGCAATAGACATAGTAACATGGAAGGAGAATAATATTATTTGGTCCAACCAATAGACAAAGTACTCCAACCAGATTATGTCCACTAGAAAGAGAATTAACCTATGCCATGGAAGAGGCTACTTATGGGCTAGCCATTGCAGACTAGTCAGTCTGAACATACATAAACACAAATGGCAAAACAGACTAAGGATGTTGTATTTATACATCTGTACATAATATACACACACATATATGTTTGTATACAACAATAATAAAGGAAAAGAGGATATCAATTTAAGAGAATTGGGAGGTGTTGGAGAGACCGTACATGGAAGAAATCAAAGGAAGCAAAGGGAGAGAAAGTGATGTAATTCTATTTAGATTAAAATATAATATAAAACTGGAAAAAAATGAAGGATAACTCGGGCTATGAATCATAGCAGGGTTTTGAAGTTAGCACAAAATCATCTAGAATAAAGAAGAAAAATCTTGCTATCACTTAATTCATAGATTAATTTGACTCTATCATTATTTAAAGCCATCTGTGAAACATAAACCAATAGGGGATTACTCATGCAAATGAACTTAAAACATACTATTCATCCATAGAAATGGAAGACAGTATGCTAGAAAAAAAAAAACCAACCCATTGAACTGCCTTTCATATCTAGACCTTATGAAGAAGAGAGGGGATGAAAAAACTGTATAACTGTGTCTTAAATGCTGAACAGTTCTAAGAAGAGAATCTTCAAGGCACATTCAACTATCACAACAGTGCTGAGTCTCACAAGGTGTGCCCTGCCTCCAAATTCCTGCTGTTATTCATTAATAGATAAGAATGGCTCAGACCAAAGAAATGTCATAATAAAGTAAATTGTGGATTTAAAGAATAACGGCAAGGGTTGAGTATCAACTTCAAGTTGGAGTGTACTCATATATTCACAAGATTGGTTTGGATACCTAGAAATCTATTTTATACTCAACAATCAGCTCAAAAGTTGCTCAAATAAATACTACTATGTGTTACAAAATCGCTTTCTACCCTGTGGAAAATATATATGTTGAATTGTTAACCTCCAGTGTAATGGTGTTAGGAGTAAAGGTTTGAGAAGTAGTTGGATTTAGATGAGGTCAGGGAATTTGAGCTCTCATAGTGAGAAAGACACCAGAGCTTTTTCTTTCCGTATTATTTAATTACATAGAAGGAGTAGAATATTTGAAAGGCAGGAGAGTAGTCCAAATTGGACACTGAATATCTGTATTTTTTTCATTTTTCCCTTTTATTGAAAATAGATTTTTTCTCAAACAATATTTCTTGAATATACTTATCCTGACATGTACTACTCCAAGATGTAAACTCATCTCCCCTCAACTCCAGATGTACTTTCTTTCTGATTCCCATTGGAAAGGAATAGGGTTCTAAGAGGTAACAATGAAATGAATGTTTGAGACAAAAGAGAACAAAATAAATTATAAAAGGTGAAGCAAAATATACCCTATTAAAGTTGGACAAAGAAACTCAACAACAAGAAACATCCTGAAAACAGGAACAAGAGTCAGAGACCCACTATTTCTCACAGTCACGTAGCCCATAATAATATTAAGCTAATAGCTGTAATATATGTACAGAGGAACTGGTGGTGCAGGTAGGCCCTGTGCTTCTGCTTCAGTCTCTGTAGGCTCACATTGTGTTGCTTAGTTGATGCAGAGGACCTTGTTTTCCTTTTGTCATATATCCCCTCTAACTTTTCAAATCTTGATGAACTATCAGAAGCAAACTGTTGTTTAAGTTGCCACCACATTTCATTACTGAAAAACAAGTAAAATGAGACATATGATACACAGAGAGAAGACATAAGTTGTACCCTAAAGGTGGTAACAATTTAATAGTAGAAGAAAGCACTCTCAAGCAATAAAAATGAACATGAGAAAAATGTAACATAATAACACAATCATCACACAGTGGCATTAGAGAAAGTTCCAAAGAGGTAATTCATCTAGGTACTTTGAAGCAAGTTTCAAAGCTAAAGATTGATTTGATTTTAATTTCAGTGAAAAAGGATTCTTATATGTGATAAAAGAGAAAGACACACTAGGATACAGGGAAGAGTACAATCATAAAAATAAGGACTTGGAATGTTTGAGACAAAAGAGAACAAAACAAATGCTAAGCCAGCTTTATGGAATGTTAAAGGTCTTGTTTTGATTTGTTTTGTGTTATGGAAAATAGTATAAAAATGTGAATTGAAGATGGTAATAACAGCTCATCCTTCTTTANGTGTGTGTGTGTGTGTGTGTGTGTGTGTGTGTGTGTGTGTGTGTGTGTATGTGTTTGTGAATGTGTGCCCTTGCTTTGTTTCTTCCTAGAAATTCCTGAAGTTGTATTCAAAATAGATTCTGTAGCTTGTATAGCAATATTTATTTACTAATTGCCCTAACGCAAGGCAGTGCAGATAATGACCAAGAATGTTTCAGTTCCCTCTTCTGGTGACTAAGACCTCACCTCAAGTGGAGTGACAAATGCTGAGGAGGGTCAGTGCAGGCAACCAATGGGCTTAAACCAACTCAAGCTGTTACCAAAGTCTACCTTCAAACTGTATAAAAAGTATGCGCTTAGGATGCTTGGGGTCACCTCTGCCCCAATTTCAGGATAGCCCCAGTCTGCTGGATCAATAAACCTCTTGCTTGTTGGATTGTTCTTGATTTTTGTGTATCTGTGAGTGGGACATCTCAGACTTAAGGAAATTTATGTCTTACAATAAACCTAGCCTTGAAAGATATATGTGGAGAGTAATAGACAGAGACAGATATTGTCCACCTCTGTCCTCTACACATCTGAGGTCATGGCATATATGCACAAAACATGGACATATACAGCACACAAACTTAGGAAATAGAATGGAGGTAAGCAGACAAAAATTAAGAAATTTCCTAAAGACTAGCTATCACAAATAGCACATACTCACAAACACTTCTATTTGTTGACTCATTTGCTTCCTTTTTTTCAAAGCAGACAAAAAATGTCAAAGAAAAAAATGTCAGATGTCAGCTTAGGTATGATCTAAAGTTGACACAGTTAATTGGAAGAGTCAGCACTATCCTGAAAAATAATATTATACATTCAAGTTAAATAGGATCGTAAATCCTTCAAAAATTAACAAACTGTGATAATAAAACAACATACCATCTACAAATATACCTGCAATATATATTTGACTAAACAACTGAGTCCACTTAATTGAATAAAGGTTTTCCTTCTAGTAGATAAAGTAAAAGCATTTTAGATAAGACCACACTGCAGCTTGTGAATGGAGCAACAATTTTCAGTGATCATACTATCTCCATGCTGATATCTTGTATCTAGTTACTCCTCAGCCTCTGTCAATTCTAACTGTGAGCTATATCACAAATTATTGCTACACTGTTCATAACATCTTTAGTTTACATGTACTTTGCTGTCTGAAGTACAGCAATGCTATTTTGAGGGCTTTCCTTAACTTCGGATCCTTTATTCTCTTCTGTCTCACCTCAAACATGTTCTGTAAAGCTTGTTTTGCTAGGTCATTCCTAGAAAGGAATGTTCCTCACAACCTTCTAGCAGAAGGCCCCCAGGGTGCAATCCTGGAAAGGTCGTTCAGTGGTCATCTTATGTTCTCTAAGATCACACAGTATCACTGAAACCAACACCCACTATTAAGCTAGAGAGGCCAGATAGGAAATTCTACAGATAATTCTGTCCCTTTCCTTGCCCTGTGTGAGTGTTACAAGTATACAAGCCCATGCCCTGCTATTTTGTGTGAATGCAAGAGATAGGGCTTCATTTTTTCAGTTAATTTATATTTATATTCTTTACATCTTGATTGCTGATCTGCTCCTGATCCTTCCCTTACATAGTCTCTACCCCCAATCCCTCCATCCCCTTTTTTGTTATGAGGGAAGAAGGTCCCTATGTTTTCTCCTACACTGGCACATCAAGTCTCTGCAGGACTAGGCACATTTAGGCCAGATATGACAGCCCAGTTAGCTGAATGCATTCTTCAGTCAGACTACAGATTTAGGGACAGCTCTGCTCTAGTTGTTGGGGAACACAGATGAAGACCAAGCTGCCCATCTGCTACAAATGGGCATGAGGCATAAGTCCAGCCCATATAAGTTCTTTGGTTGGTGGTTCAGTCTCTTAGAACCATCAAGCATCCTGATTAATTGATATTGTTGGTCTTCATCTGGAGTTCTGAACCCTTTAGGCCCATCAGTATTTCCCCCAAATCTTCCATTAGAGTCCCTAAGCTCCTTGTTTGAGTGTGGGTTTCTTCATTTGTCTCAGTCAGCTGCTAGGTGGAGCCTCTCAGATGATAGTTATGCTAGACTCCTGTCTGCATGCATATCATTAATGGTGACAGTGATTGGTCATTATCTATGGGATTGGTCTCAAGATGGGCCAGTTTTTGGTTGGCAATTTCCTCAATCTCTGCTCCATATTTGTCCCTGTATTTCTTGTCCACAGGATGAATTTTAGGTAAAAAGTTTATGAGGTCCCATTTACTAATTGTTGATCTTAGATCCTAAGCTATTTGTGTTCTGTTCAGGAAATTGTCTCCTGTACCAATGTGTTTAAGGATATTTCCTACTTTATCTTCTTTTAGATTTAGTGTATCAGGTTTTATGTTGAGATCTTTGATACACATTAACTTGAGCTTTGTGCAAGGTGATAAATATGGGTCTATTTTCATTCTTCGGCATATATACATCTAGTTAGATGACCATTTGTTCAAGACACATTTTTTTTCCATTGTGGCTACTTTATCAAACTCAATGGAATTGACTCAAAGATTCAGAAATAAACCCATACATATATGGACATTTGAGTCAGCAATACATTTATAGTAGTAGGTAGAACAATTGACTCAGGCATTCAGTGAGAATTTTTCTTTTGTATTTAATGGAAAATTGAAGGAAAAAATTTGAAGGTATGTTAAAAAGAAATTTTATTTTTAAACTAACAGAATTTTCATGAGAAGATATATAGATATTTTAATTTTATTTCTACCATTTAAACATAACATTCAAATAAAATCCCTTCTAGGATCAGTCAAACATACTTGCTAGATTCATAACTATGAACTGAAAACAACTTTTAATGTGTGTGTATGTATGTGTGTTGGATATCAAATATTGTATTAGTATGCATTAAAAAGATAATATTTTCTGACTAGAGAGATAGCTCAGCAGTCGAGAGCAACAAGTGTTCATTCAGAGGACAGGGTTTTAGCACTCATGTTATATCTCACAGTCCTTGAAAATTTCTATTACAGGGGTCATCTGACACATCCTTTTAGACTCCTTGAACACTTCATCAAATGGACTTAAATAAATGCAGGCATACATATATGTATATGTAATATGTAAAAATAAAGCAAAATTTAAAAGATACTGTGTTCTCTGTTATCCTTTACTTGAATAGCACATTCTTATTTAGTGTTTGGTTTTTTAAATTAAATATCATGTTTGTCTCAATTACTAAATTTTATATTAGATATAATTATTCTTCATTAATATTTATTTTTATATAAAACTTACTTCAACACCATCCTTGTCCACCTTTTGTCATTTGTTTTCAATTTAGTGTCTCCAGAGATATTTTTTGCATGCATTTTCTCCTACTAACTGTTATATTGCTTTATAACTAACTATAATTTTGCTTTAGTCACTTGTCTGTAATATTTTCAGGGATCAGAACTCCATTTTATTCTTTATTTTTTTCTTAGCAGATGCTGAGTATTTAATTAACATTTAATAAAAAAGAGGACATGTTTCTCAGACCTTTCTTTACTTGACATTTGCCTACTAGATATTTCTTGAAATACTCTTTTCCTTCAGTTCCCATAGTATATTTAAGTTCTGATAGTTATTTTTCTATAGTTTAGAACAATATTCTATAGTTTATTTTAAAGTCTACAATCCTATATCAGTTCCTTAAATTCTATTATATTTAAGTGCCTGCTGCTTTTGTTTGCTGCCTTCAATGTTGAGCATCACTAAACAGTCAATCTGTGTCATTCGATTTTTTCTACCATCCATATAATAATAATTTCAAAATAAGTACCTCTATGTCATTTTTTAAGCTCCTACACTATCATCATTACTCAAATATAGTGGAAAGTTAAAGAATTTGCTGGTGATATGAAGAGAAAAATGTTTTGTTCCTATAATTGGTTGGCCTTACTTGCATTTCCTTAGAATAAGGAACAAAATACTCATGAAAGGATATAGATACAGAGATGAAATTTAGAGCTAAGATGAAAGGATTGACTATCCAGAGACTACCCCACCCAGGGATGCATCCCATCATCAGCCACCAAACTCAGATACTATTATAGCACATGCCAGCAAGATGCTGCTGAAGGGACCCTGATATAGCATTCTCTTGTGAGGCTATGCCAGTGCCTGGCAAACACAGAAGTGNATGCTCACNGTCAGCTATTGGATGGAACACAGGGTCCCCAGTGGAGGAGCTAGAGAAAGTACTCAAGGAGCTGAAGGGGTCTGCAACCCTATAGGTGGAACAACAATATGAACTAACCAGTACCCCCTGAGCTCGTGTCTCTAGCTGCATATGTAGCAGAAGATGGCCTAATCGGCCATCATTGGGAAGAGAAGCCCCTTGGTCTTGCAAACTTTATATGACCCTGTACAGGGGAAGGCCAGAGCCAAGAAGTGGGAGTGGGTGGGTAGGGGAGCAGGGGTGGGAGGGGGTATAGGGAACTTTTGGGATAGCATTTGAAATGTAAATAAAGAAAATAATAATAATAATAATAAATAAATAAAAATACACACACACAAAGAAAATAATCACATTGTGCGTGGAATTAGTTCAGTGACTAATAATCAAGATTTTCAAGTTGATAATGATTTTTTGATTGGAATTTTGACTCTCCAGTAACACTTTTGCAAATCAATTTTCTGAGTACAAGGTTCACTCATCAATTTGGTAGCTGATAAGCACACTGACTTTTTTGAAGGAACTTAGTGACATCCACAGTAGTCTGCTTCCAAGCAGACAAATGGAACAATTTCAAATCTGTAGATGATGTACTAAAAATTGCCCTAGAAAACGGTTGCTTGAATTTCAGGTCTTGGGATTCCATTCCATAAGCTTCTTCCTTGTACTCCTCTCTCTCCTTCCTCCTTCTCTTGAATGTGTATGTGTATCAATACAGCAGTATATAATTTGTATTCTTGTAACCGCATGAATAATGAAAATGTCCAAATTTAATTGATACTTATTTATATGAATCAGATCACATTTTCCTTTATTCATTTTTTCAATAAATTATTATTTGATTATTACTGTATTTCAAGCACATTTATAAGTTCTGAATACCTAATAAGAAATGAGAGACCTAATACTAAGATGGTCATGATTTTTTTCCTCACTGAGCAAAAATTCTTATTATGGAGGGAGGTACATGTAGGTAAGTGCAAGGGGGGAGGTTAATTTATTAATTATAGAAGCTAAGAAAAAATGAGAAATTATGAGTAGCCACTTAATTCCAACTGGGCACTTAAACTGATAATATTCCAATTTACTGAGATATTCTGGAGTTTATAAAAGTCTTAGTTTTTCTTGCTTTTGTGATTATTCTGTTTTGACACAACTGATGTATTCCATTTTAAATGAGTTGAGCTTTAGGATTTTGTTCTACATCTCATAGTCATATGTCTTCATCGGCAATTTAACATATAGGTCTATATCTGTTCAGTGTCTGGATACTATGCTATCTCCTCAAGGACCTTTTTATATTATTTATCTACCCAAATCTGATAGGTAATCTTTCTTTTTTCAATTAAACCTTTATTTTGCCAACTTAACAAACCAGAGGAGATATTCTTTTCCTTTCTTGGTATGTTTTTTGATATATTGTACATATTATATATATTTGATTATGATGCCATTCAATTAATATTTAGTAAAGGCATTTTAATAAGTTTGCACATTAATAGAGTTAAACAATGGTGAATGAGATCAATATCAGCTCTGTTTTACCGTGTGTTTATGTAATCTGAACAAAGCCTGTTTAGGTGATACATGCCTGGAAGTGATACAGAAGGAAGGTAGGATGATCATGAGGTTGAGGCCAGCCTGAACATAATTCACATGTATGCCATGTGTTAGAATACAGAGACAGAAAAGTTATGCATACTATGGAGGGGGTTGTGGTGAGGGTGACTTAAATTATCCTGTGCTAAATATGGGTAAATTATAGTACATCAAATATTGCTTCAGTCATCAGGAAGATTATAGTGTACAGAATGAGATTTCAGTAAGAGTATAGATAAATAGAAAACATTATTAATTTATGAAATGAGAATCAGCTCCATAACTGTTAAAATGTGATGATGTAAGAAAAAAAATTAATTCCAACTCGAGATTGTAATTGTTTTTGTTTCTCTATTTTGTTTTCTTTCTTTGTTTGTTTGTTCAATTGGTTGGTTGATTTGCTATTAAAAACCTTAGTAGATAGTAGTACAGCTCAATAAAGTGAAGAATACACAAGAAAGAATTACTTTCAGTTCAGAGGTATAAAGCATATTGAGACATTTTAAGTGTAAGGTTTTCTTAAGACACTCCATCAGAGATTCAGTAGACAAATGAACATATTATAGTAGGGTCAATCAGATTTGCCATGCATGAGCATGACCAATGATTTCATTCAGATTATGTAGGAACATGTGATTCTAACAACAATGAAAGTTGGTCTTTTTTCCCCCATTTTTAAAATTAGATATTTTATTAATTTACATTTCAAATGCTATCCTGAAAGTTCCCTATACCCTCCCCTCTCCCCTTCTCCCCTACCCAACCACTCCTACTTCTTGGCCCTGGCATTCCCCTGTGCTGGGTCATATAAAGTTTCCACCTACAGGGTTGCATCCTCCTTCAGTTCCTTGGGTACTTTCTCTAGCTCCTCCATTGGGAGCCCTGTGTTCTATCCAATAGCTTACTGTGAGCATACACTTCTGTGTTTGCCAGGCACTGGCATGGCCTCACAAGAGGCCACTATATCAGGGTCTCTTCGGCAGAATCTTGCTGGCATGTGCATTAGTGTCTGGGTTTGGTGATGGGATGGATCCCTGGATGGGGTAGTCTCTGGATAGTCCATCCTTTCATCTTAGCTCTAAATTTTGTCTCTGTACCTATATCCTTTCATGGGTATTTTGTTCCTTATTCTAAGGAGGAATGAAGTATCCACACAATGGCCATCCTTCTTGGTTTTCTTGTGTTTTGCAAAATGTATCTTGGGTATTCTAAGTTTCTGGGCTAATATTCACTTATCAGTGAGTTCATATCTAGTTACTTCTTTTGTGATTGGGTTACCTCACTAAGGATGATGTACTGGATAGCTTTGTGTCAACTTGACACAGCTGGAGTTATCACAGAGAAAGGAGCTTCAGTTGGGGAAGTGACTCCATGAGATACAGCTGTAAGGCATTTTCTCAATTAGTGATCAAGTGGGGAGAGACCCTTGTGGGTGGTACCATCTCTGGGCTGGTAGTCTTGGGTTCTATAGAGAGTGGACTGAGCAAGCCAGTGGAGGCAAGCCAGTAAAGAACATCCCTCCTGCTTGTGGACGTTGTACATCGTGGTGCGCACTAGGCTCCGCACCACGATGTACAACGTCCACAAGCAGTCTTGGTTTTCTTGTGTTTTGCAAAATGTATCTTGGGTATTCTAAGTTTCTGGGCTAATATTCACTTATCAGTGAGTTCATATCTAGTTACTTCTTTTGTGATTGGGTTACCTCACTCAGGATGATATTTCCAGATACATCCATTTGCCCAAGAATTTCATGAATTCATAGCTTTTAATAGCTGAGTAGTGGTACTCCATTGTGTAAATGTACCATAGTTTCTGTATCCATTCCTCTANTGAGGGACATCTGGGTTCTTTCCAGCTTCTGGCTATTATAAATGAGGCTGCTATGAACATAATGGAGCATGTGTCCTTATTACCAGTTGGAAGATCTTCTGAGTATGTGACTTTTATCATGAAATGGTGTTAGATTTTGTCAAATGTTTTCTCAGTTTCTAAAGAGATGATCATGTGATTTTTGTCTTTGTGTTTGTTTATATTGTGGATTATGTTGATGGATTTCTGAACATTAAACCATCCCTGTATCTCTCAGATGAAACCTACTTGGTCATGATAACAGCCAGACACTGGAAAGAACCCAGATGTCCCTCAACAGAGGAATGGATACAGAAAATGTGGTACATTTACACAATGAAGTACTACTCAACTATAAAAAACAATGAATTTATGAAATTCTTGGGCAAATGGATGTATCGGGAGGATATCATCCTGACTGAGATAACATAATCACAAAAGAAGTCACTTGATATGCACATACTGGTAAGTGGATATTAGCCCAGAAACTTAGAATACCCATGATACAATTTGCAAAACACAAGAATATTAAGAAGAAGGAAGCCCAACATGTGGATACTTCATTCTTCCTTAGAATATGGAACAAAATACTCATAGAAGGAGTTAGGAGTTACAGAGACAAAGTTTGGAGCTAAAAGGAAAGGATGAACCATCCAGAGACTACCCCACCCAGGAATCCATCCCATACTCAGCTACCAAATGCAGACTCTATTGCATATGCCAACAAGATTTTGCTGAAAAAACCCTGATATTGCTGTCTCTTGTGAGGCTAGGCCTGTGCCTGGCAATATAGAAGTGGATGCTCACAGTCATCTATTGGATGGAACACAGGGCCCCCAATGGAGGAGCTAGAGAATGTAACCAAGGATCTGAAGGGGGCTACAACCCTNTAGGTGGAACAACAATATGAACTAACCAGTAACCCCAGAGGTTGTGTCTCTAACTGCATATGTAGCAGAAGATGGCCTAGTAGGCCATCATTGAGAAGAGAAGCCCCTAAGTCTTGCAAACTTTATATGCCTCAGTACAGGGGAATGCCAGGGCCAAGCAGTGGGAGTGAGTGGGTAGGGGAGCAGGGCGGTGGGAGGGTATAGGGGACATTTGGGATAGCATTTGAAATGTAAATGAAGAGAATATCTAATAAATAATTGGGAAAAAAGACAATGAGAAGGCACTTCTTCTTTGAGGTCATCAGGTAAGGAGGAATATCCACTGGGGGCTTTCCCTGACTGTCTGAGCTAGTAAATTTTTTACCTTAGCACCTAGCTCCAGAATCTTTATTTGGTAAAATTTAATAATTGAGATTTTGTCTTAAAAACAATAGAATTTAACTATGTTGTCCAAGATGTCAATGACAGTAAATGGTGAATTTGAAAACACAAAGCTGGTTTGTGTACTCATATAAATAAATGTTATGCTTCTGTCTCTACAAATTATTTCCACATGCTTTCTTCTTTTGGTTTCATATATATCTTTGTAATTAATATATTTTTATTATATTCTGAATCAGGCATAGCCTTAGGCCTAACTATAATAATTTGAGGCTTTAAGTAAAACAGAATATTATTTGAAGAGCTTTATTTCTCAGTGAGTATATTATACATACTTATATATATTTTATACATATATGTACATCAATGCAAAAATCACATGACTGTTGCTTCAGCATTATATTTTTTGTAAATTGTTATTATTTTTGGATCTATAGAATAATAAATTCATTTACATGTGTGTGTACAAGTACTGTATTTCCCTTTGTAAATATACCCATATATTGTCATTACAGAAATGCAGCTTATAGTCAAAAAGAACAGAAATAAAAATGCTTACCAGATCAAAATAAATACAGAAAAGATTAAAGGAAAGAGAGACAGAGACACAGCAGGTATATTCTCAGAGATTCACTTTCTGAGATAGCATGGATTTTACTTAAATAACAGATAAATGGAAGTTACTTCTTTTTCTTCACTTGCCATTTTTGGAAGTTAGTATTAGGCTCAGATTATTTGTATGAAGCATCTCAAGTCACTGGCGTCT
Organism: Mus pahari; assembly: GCF_900095145.1. Lineage (NCBI taxonomy): Eukaryota > Metazoa > Chordata > Mammalia > Rodentia > Muridae > Mus > Mus pahari. The sequence goes on from NC_034613.1 coordinate 53,561,150, forward strand.
TATATAAAATCAGAGTTTGCTTCTTGAAATATTAAAATATATGCTTTTATTTTTTCCTTTTTGTCTTTTCATATTTTTGATATTAATATGTATATATTATACATGCATATTCAAATATACAGTATTCTCTCTCTCTCTCTCTCTCTCTCTCTCTCTCTCTCTCTCTCTCTCCCTCTCTTTCTCACTTTGCAGTCCAAGTCCTTTATTACTTTTCATACATTAGAACATGAATTCATATGGAATGACCTCCAGCAGCTTAAGCTTCTTTCTATTAGTCCTAACAAAGTGTCCTTCCCTGGCTGGTGCAGGCTAGCACTTCAGCTGAAACCAGGTGCCCTTCTCTTTGGATTCTTTTATTATGAGTGGTCTTTTTCACTGTTTTTGGAAACTGTCTCTGCTCTTTTGAGTGTTTGATCTGCTCAATCTGCACAGAATCTTGCCCTTAACTTTCTTGTTTACAATGATGCCAATGCCATGGTGGGTAACACTGTAGACTCTTTCTGTTTTGCTGAGGTAACACTTATGGAGCATTCCTTTTTCAACAATGCCCATTCCCTTGATGTCTATAACATCGCCTTTGTTATATATCTGCATGAATATGGCCAAAGGATCAATTCCATGTTTTCTAGAAGGCCTAGAGAACACATAGTGAGTGTTCCTCCTCTTTCCTTTTGTGTTGATCGTTTTGGTAAGTTATTGGAAGTTGGCTGCCAAGGCCGCAAAGCTCCTATGTTCTTTATTTCTCTACTCATCTTTCTTTCATTAAAATTTCATAACAAACTTATAAGAAATCCAGAAGTTGAGGCACACATTCAGAGTGCACAAATGCAGAAGCTCTTATCTCCTCACATTATTTTGTTACTCTATAGTTACATGGACAGTGAAAGAGTGAAAGAGCCTTCATCCTGCTTGGCACATTAGGGAAGGAGAGGTAAAAGTGCCCCCAAAACATTCATAGATTAGTCTAGAGTTTGTGGATCAAGGAAGCTACATGTCTGGAGTCCTATGATGAAAACCGTGTGTTCTTGTTATCTCAAGATAGTGTCACAGTTGCAGTTAATTGCCTAAATGGCCCTGCATAGAATCCATGTACTAGTGTCATGTTTCTCTTTTACACTATAGCAGTGGGATTATAACATAAAATAAGTCTTTGTGTTTACTCTAATGAGCTTGCCTCTCAGTTTTACTAGTGACATGAAGACTAATAGCAGGGTCAGTACAAAGTCTCTATGGCAATTATCATGCCACTTCTCCTCTCTTCCTATATTCTTCTCGTGTAACATTTTAATGTATTTCTGCTCAAGTCAATTCAATTTATCAGGAGGCAAGAGGCATGAAACAGAGCTGATTTGCTTTGGATCTACTTACAAGTTAAATGGAAAACTCAATTTTCAAGTTGAGTTTTCAATCAGATTCACGTGGGAAGAAGCATAACTGGTTTAAGGAATGCCAATATTTACCAATGTTTAATATGATCCAGATACAAGGGGAAAACCACTTGTTTCTCTTCATGCTTATCCATTACAAATTCATTTTATGGTTTGGATCTCTAATATAATAATCCATTACTGCCTTGGGTTAAAAAGAGAAGACATATGGGATACCCTGCAGTGCAGGTGTGCAGTCACAGTATAGATGTCCATGAAGACTTGTGGTACTGGGTGGCTTTTACTCCAAGAAAATCTATTCCTAGTTTTTCTCCTTCTAAGTATCATCTTTCTAAAATTGGATATCCCTTTAGTATAAGCTCTAAGCTGATTCTGTTTTCTCACCTCCATTTTAACACTTGAACTTTTCTTACTTTACAAAATAAAGGCTCTATTTTCAATTTTCCACTCACATTGCAGCACAGGGATGTCCTTTGGGCATAGAAAATGGCTTAAGCACTAAAGATAGGTACACACTAAAATGATATTAGTAACTGTTGACAATGCAATTCATATTTTCATTAGGTTGTGTGTTCTTTGTAATTCTTGAGGCTTCTGTACTTTCAGCTTTATCACAACGAATGGAACCCTTAGTCATATAACAGATAGTAAACCTTTATAAAATCTAAGGAATAGGTCAAAAGAGTGAAAGGCATTACTATAAAATAGCTATTCAATTTTATAATGTACAAATAAAAGCAAAGAAATTATCTAAAGTGTACATGTGAACCCAGAATGAATAACCTGAATGACTAATGAACTTAGTTCTAACAAACTAATATTTCCATAAGGAAATCTAGACTCATTCAAAAACTTATTTCTAATTCATTAAAATGCATTTTGCAGGAATTAATTTTGTTGCATATTGTATTCAAATCTATAATTAGTTGTATATAACCAACTGTATCCTCTTGAATAATTGTAAAACAGAAATCAACCATAAATAATATTTTTATCTCAAAACAAATTATATATACTGAAAAATTTTAGCTAAACATGAAATATATATTCCACTCTAAATTAAGTTTCTATGAAATACATAAAATTTGATGCTTAACAAAGAACTTAAGAATAAAATATATTGCATGAATACAAATTGTTACAAGGAAAGGCTTTATGAGTTATAAGTGAAGAAGGAACAGTGTTAAATATTTGACAGTTTTAATATTATTATTCATGTAAATTTTAATGGATAATGGAGTGCATCCAACTTTCTTAATACTGAGATATCTCTTACATCAAAAAGGATAGTTTAATACTTTATTTGATTAACATTTACTTTTTGGATTATGTTCTAAAGTTATGTCCCTGTCTCCATTTAAATGCACAGTGAAAACATATGTATTCATTATATATGCATGTCAAAGATTTTTTTTGGTAAAATAATTTAAATAAAATAATACATTTATTAAATATAACAAATTTAATAAAATAATAACTCTCAGATAAAACTGTCACATAGCTATATTAAAGTAGCAGTTTTAAACTCGATACAAGCCAATGAACCCACATGCAGTTAGAATGGCAGTTTGAGGCCAGCTTTTGTGATGCTCTGTGATCCTGCAGTAGCTAGGTTTATATTTTAAATGTTGTTTCTTTTAGTTAATAATATCTCATAGAGTTTGACTAACAGTCTTTTGATAGAATAATTTCTATGTGATTTCCAAGGTAGAAAACTCCCTTTAAGTGAAACCTTACAAAGAACAGCTACACTGAGTAGTAGATATGCTTAGCAAAGGTATTCTCTCCCTTTCCTCTCAACACTCTAACTCCTGCAGAACCCTAGAAGGATCTTCTTTAGCAAACAGTTTTCAAGTCACTGATCTGTTATAAATCCTTAATTTATTGATTGGCTTGGCTTTTGGACAAGGAATAGCTTAAACTCTCATGTAAGATATATTAGTAGTTTTTTTTTTACCAGGTCTATGACTTTATGTATAAAAGAAAATGTTATGTTTTCACTGTAAACATCAATGTTTCATTATGCCACTTTTGTAGAAGTATTTAGATTGTAGTGACTCCCCATTTCTCACTGTTCTTTCCCTACTTCTCTTGAAAATCATTTGAAGCTCTGTTGAACTCTTTTTTTTCTACTGGCAACAATGTAACAATAAGAAGTCTCATTTCTGTCTATCTATTAATACAGTCTTCTTCTGCTTAATTCTGTCATCAGAGGGTTACATCATTTCCTATTTCTGATTTAATATCAAAGCACTAATGAAGTCTGAAGTTCTGTACCACAAATCATAGAAAATATGATTTACTTATATCAGTATGGGAACTTAAGTTAGCTAATTAAACTGCCTGAATATTCCTCTTGTTAACTTCATTTATACCTAGAAAATGCTTTCACTAGGTTGACTTAAATCTTCTTTTCTTTGCTTTATGTCTGCCTTGTCTCTGAGCACTAAATCTTTTTCTTCTAGTAAAACTGTTCCAGGCACATAGAACTCATTGCACCTTATTTCTTCTCACCGATGACTTGACCTGACTCACGAAGCCCTGACTTGACATTGTCTTAGTCTAAGTGGGTGTGAGACTTGTGTATGATTCACTTAACCGCTTGTCCCTCACGTCTTTCCCAAATACTTGCCTCTCAATATCATCTGTTATCACTACCATTTGTCTTCATTTCTTTTAGACTTGCGACCATTAAACATGCTCTATAATTTATCTTATTGTCTTTATGTCTCATCTTACTTTCTGTAAAATAGATATGAGTTCCACAAAACAAATAATTTTAAAGGAATAATTAAAATGTACAAAATTTAATAAAATAGAAACAATGAGTCTTCCAGTTTTAAAGGATATAAATGCAACTGATCATAAGGCATTCTATTTACAGAGAACATTCTAGTATTGAAAAGATTAATCTAGAAAGAAGATAAAATAATAGAGGGTTCAAGTTAAGTTGTTTATCTGGTTTTAATTTTATTTTGGGACGTGGTACATAATGAGAAATTTCTCCATTTCTTTTTTAGAGATCCTAATTTGGTGGAAATTTTTTTTTAATGAATTTCCCCCAACATAATATTTTTCTTAATTACTTGGAAATTTTGTACAATGAAGATTGATTACACTTGCTTCTTATTATACCTTCTCCCAGGTATACCTTGCCATCTTTATTTTCCCCCAGACCAAAAGAAAAAAAACACTACTTGAAATTTGTGTTGCCCATATATTTATTGGAGCATGGCTAAACTCTTCTTGGTCACTCCCTTAAAGAAAATTCAGTCTTTCCATACCCTCCTGCCTGAAGCCACCAACTGTGATAAACTACACTTCAAATTTATTATAATTTTAAGCACTCTCTTAAATAGCATCTTATATAAACTGTTTCCTTCCTTTTTGTGGTAGTGGTGGGAAAGGTTATCACAAAAACCTTCAATGTCATAAATGAGTACAGGATTTTAAAGTATATCCTTACAATTCTTTGTATTTCCTCAGTGTCAAACACTAAGATTCACAAATGATAGATGAGACCTCATGAAATTGAATAGTTTTTTAGGGCAAAGGACACCATCAGTCAGACAAAGTGGAATCCAACACAATAGGAAGGTATTTTATTTTATTTTATTTTACTTACTAAATCCACATCTTATGTAATGCTAATAAGCAAAATATATGAAGAATTCGGAAAAGTACATATCAGAGGTCTAATAATCCATTTAAAATGGGGTATGATTGTGTACAGAGAATTCTCAATGTAGGTATCTCAAATGGCTGAGGGAAATTTAAAGAAATTTTCAACATCTTTAGTCATCAGGGAAGTACAAATCCAAACTACATTGACATTTCATCATACACCAGAATGGCTAAGACAAATAATACAAGTGACAGCACATGCTGGAAAGGATGTGGAGCAAGGGGAACAGCTATTCTAATGTTGGTGGGAGAATAAACTTCTGCAGACACTATGTAAATCAATATGGTGGCTCCTTAAAATCAATTTACCTCTAGACCCAGCTTTACTACTCTTGGGTAAAAGGTTTCTCCATCCTATCACAAGAAAAATTACTTGTTCAACCTTATTCATGTGACTTTGGTCATGATATCCAGAAAATGGAAACAACATAAGTGTCCCTCAACCAAAGAATGTATTTTAAAAAACAAAATTCATCCTTTGCACAATGGAGTATTACACAGCTGTTAAAATAATGATAGTATTCTTTTACTAAATTCACAGGCAAACGGATGAAATTAGAAAAAAATACATCATCCTGAATAAGGTAACCTAGATGCTTAAAGACAAATGTGGTATGTATTCACCTATAAGTGAATATTAGTTGCCAAATAAATGATAATCATGTGAAAGTCAACAGTCCCAGAAAGATTAGATAAAGATGAGGGGTCTGTGCATAGATCTACCTGGGAATATTAAATAGTATAGACATTACAGATGTGCTGGGGACAGGGGTTCAGGAGCAATGGGGATCACTTTGGAAGGTAGGAGGGATGGAAAGACAATACTGAGAGCGATGGCTAGAATTGGAGGGCTTTTGAAGGGCATTGTGGAAACCTAGTTCAGAAGAACCTTCCTGGGACCTATGAGGTGATCCTACTAAGGCCTCCTAGCAATGGGGAATATGGAGTCTAGATCACTCATCTCTTATATCCAGGCAAGGTGACCATAGACAGATATGGATTGAACTTGATTGAGTTGTTGGCCATGGGGGTACTAAGGAATTCCTCAAAAAATCCAGCTGATGCTAAGACAGTGTTTTGCTCTCCACAAATTGACAGTGGGTCACCATTGCCAAGGTCAATATCCACACAACTCATCGAAAGTGGAGAAATTGTGCTCATGCCTACATGGAACCTTCAACTTTTTATTCTAGTCTCTTTGGTGAGAGAAGGTACTCTCCAAGCTAAGGATAGAGAAATGTGGACACTAACACAGCCACAAAACCCTCCATCTACAATCTGTCCTTCCTGCAAAATATGCTAGGGCAATGGTGGGACAAATTTTGTGGGAGTAGCCAGCCAATGTTGATTTCACTTAAAGGTCATTTTGTGAGAAAATAACCTATACCCAACACTGGTTTTGTAACTAAGAACCAAAAACTAGATAGCCAAATATCTAGGGTAAAACCAAACACACCTGATAAAAACAAAAGAAAGAAAAACAATAAAATGATTGAAATGGTAATGTCTCATACTCATACATCAATGCCTTACTCATGCTTCACCAGAGAGGCTTCCTCAGTCAGGATGTGAAAACAGATGCAGAGAGACCCACAGAGAGATATTATGCATAGAGATTCCAAATAGGAGGTCTCCATCAAAACCCTCCCCTGAAAGCTCAGGGGATCCATTAGAAGAGGATCCTGAAAGATTTTAAATTGGAGAGACCAGGAGAACAACTAATCAAGGAGATTCTGAGATCATATAGATGGAAGTAGAAAGCACAGAGCCTACACATGTCTGCATCAGGTCCTCTGTTTCTACCCGGCAGATATGAGCTTATTACTTTATTGGGCTCCTGACTACAAGAACGTGTTGGTCTCTGATGATATTACTTGTTCTTGGGATTCTTTCCCTCCTGTTGGTTGCCATATGCTATCAAAAAATTGTCTCATCTTATTTTATTTTATTTCAACATATCTGAATTTTATTTCTTAGAAGCCTATTATTTTATAAAGAGAGACAGAAAAGGAGTAGACGAGGATGGGGAGAGGGAGGTGAGGAGGAACCAGGAATTGAGGGCGTGGAAACTATAATCAGGATATATTATATGAGAACATGTATTTTCAATAAAAAGTAGATGGGGTCTTAGTAGTTACTTCATGGTAAGAAAGAAAGCCAAGTGGAAAAGGATCATTTGATAGGCAATTTAGTACAATTAAATGCAACCAGATTTTAGAAATAAGATTCAAATGGAAATCATTATGATTACTACTGAGACAGACTAAATGTTGTCAGCTGTGTTGCTTGGTAGCCCTCACAACCAGAAATAAATCTAATGCTAATAGAACTGCTCCATCTTCCGTACAAGTGAAACTTGAATGTTACAGACAACAAAACTTGTGTTTGAAAATGTATAGTGTATTATCAGCCNAGTAGCACCATTTAAATTCAATTCAGAAAACCATTTCAGATTAAAGCAGCATTAAAATAGAACCTGTCAGTAGCAATGCTGAGAAGCAACTAAAATTAATTTTTTACTGTGCACTCTGTATGTAATATAATAAGTTTATTGTATTATTTCTTGTGGAAATTTCTGCCATGGTGTTACTAGACAATATGCTCACCTAAATGTTTTCCCACTGTACTAAGATTTGTTACACTAATGGTATACTCATGAGTAATAAAAACTGGAAAATCTACCTTTAGATTTATTTAGTGTTATACTTATATATTTAAATCCTAAAATAGCCTCTAACAAGTGCCTTAAAACATATTTAACTTGTTTTGAAATCATTATTGTGCGTTAGATATGATACTGAAAAAATCAAAACAGCTCTCATAACTCTGGATAAAGTCATCAAATGACAGAGAATGAAAGCCGAGAATCAAGTAGGAAAGTTCAAACCTTCAGCTACAGTTACTTTGTTCACTGACAACTAGCTGCTTTAGGAATATCCTGTACTTAGAATAAAACAATGGTTACTGTTCTAATTATGCCCACAGATCCATGTTTGGGAAGACACAACATGAGCTCTATATAAATGAATCCAGATCAACAGAGTTTCTTTCCAGATGGCTGTGGACATTGAAAGTTTATGAAGTCAGTGCCTAGTGTACTGGCTAGTTTTATGGCAACTTGGCACAAGCTAGGATTTCTTCGGTTGTATCTTCTATTCTTGTGATTCTTTCTTCCATTGCTTGTATTCCGGTGTTGATTCTTGTTTCTAGAGTTCCTGTTTTCTTTCCTAGGTTTTTAATCTCTAGGGATGCCTCTATTTCTACTTTCTTTATTGGTTCTATTTCCATTTTAAGATTCTGAACAGTTTTATTCATTTTCTTCATCTTCTAATTGCATTTTTCTATTTTTCTTTATACTTATTCATTTATTCTTTAAAGGCTTCTATCTTTATCATTTACTACATTTCTTTAAGGGCTTTATTTATTTCCTCTTTAAAGGTGTCCATTATCTTCATAATTTTAGATTTATTGTCGTTTTCTTGCTCTTCAGATGTTTTAGGATAGTTAGTGCTTGCTGTAGTAGGAGAACTGGATTCTAATGGTGTCATATGGCTTTTGCTGATTGTGTTCTCTCACTGGCATTTAGCCATCTGTTTGTCTCTGGTTTTGGCTGGCCTGGTAGCCCCTGGTGGTAGCAGGGGTGCTACCACCTTGCTATAAATTTTGGATACTCACCCCCACTACTGAGATGTTTCCTCAACAGTAAATTATTGTCAGCTCTTTAGCCAGTCAGCATGGGTTTTCTGGGTATTTCTGAACAATTGCTGGTAAAATTCATACTATAACGTTATATCCCTGATGGATTAATCTAATAGGAAGTATTGCAGTGAGATAGATGGAGTGGTAGTTCCAAATACACATACTTAAAATTTAGCCTTGTACAGTAAGATCTCAAGAACTCATCAAAAAATGTCCTCTGCATTCAAATCTTCTTGACTAGCAGTATGCAGTACTTTTTCATTTCTACTACTTCTTCATGGTGGCAGCTACCAAGAGCCAGCCAAGAGCCATACAAACAAGAGGGGCATTGCAGATAGTGTACAGTGTAGCTAAAGTATAATGGTCAGTAGTTTAGGCACATTTTCAAAAATAGTCTTATTAATCTTGCTGATATCTTCAAGTAATGACAAATAGAAATAAATTTTAATTTGAGTACATATACAGAGATTTATTGCTACAGAATACAAATACTTTATGGATTATAACAGATTATGTAAGTTATTATTCCACACTTTTTCCTAAAAGATATGTATAGTATTCATCTATCCTATGTTCATGGAATAATTTCAATTAACGTTTTCATTTATCATTGTAATTTATAATTTGGTTTCATTACATTAGTATCTTTCTTTGAAATCAAAAGTAAAGAGATGCTATTGTTGAGAAGGATACAGCAGAAGAGGTGTGGCCAAGGTGGAATGAGAAATAAAATTTATTGCATAAATGCATGAAATTATCAAGCAGTAACAAGTAGAAAAAAAGGTTTTACCTTTATTTCTTCCTACATAAAACATAAGACACTATGAAAACAGTGCAGCTTCATTCATATTGAAAAGGAAACCTTACCTTGTATTCACCTGAACATATTTTTTCCTTGAAATAAAAATCAGTTGACAATACTGAAAAAAAATGTGATAAGCAAATCTATGTGCACAAACAATTGCTTTATGAGAGAAATTATCCTTTTAAATCAAAGACAGTTTTTGAAGAAAACTAAGTAAACTTGGTTGGTATGCAAAATGTATGTATTTAGACCCAAGAAAACCCATGTAGGTTTCACCAGTAAGTAATAATCATGTCTTTCAAGAACACCAGAAAAAGAACCAGCTTCAAAAGGCATACATGGATGACTATGAATATATTTCTTGATTAATTAATGAAAATTAGCAATTGAAGCTTTGAAGCTTATCTTGCATTTAGATGAAGTAACCCTGAGTCAAACTCTTTGTTCACATCTCATTTTGATCCTTGATTTAGAGTAATCATCTTGTTTTTAATACGAAATGAACACTTTCATTTAAAATCCTTTTTATGACACAAGGAATATTGAATCCCTAATCTCAAATTTCTGTGCTTAAAATATTATCTAGGCTAGATCATAGCTAAGAAAGAAAAGTAATTAGCAATTATGGTTGCCAATTTGTATTTTCTAGACAGGGAAAACAGCTCAAAGAAAAGCCGTATTTTCACACACTATTACAGAGATGGGTGACATAATATGACTATATTCTGTATGTTTCAAAAGGCTAGAAGTGTTTTCTGCGGTTTCACCAAAATAAAGGTATAAATGTTTTAAGTGATCTGTTTCCTTGATTAAACTACATAGAAGTATATAGATGTAGGGAAACTTCACATATATCATAAGTATGTAAAAATTATATTTGCATTTATTATTTAAAATAAATTAAATTGAAACAAAGGGATACATTAACTCACTAATGTATACACAAATACATAGCTTATGTGTGTGGAAGCAATAAAATCTTCATTTCCAGACTTCTACTGGGTTTTTTTGAAGCATGGCCAAACTTCTATCACTGCTGAAATCTTTTGTTTTTGGTTCTGTTTTGTTTTTGTTTTGTATTTTGATAATGTTATTTGAGCTACAATGAGATTCATTTAAATTATTACAAAATTAGAATGCTTTCTTATGATGATGCACATGATTTATGTTTTTTTTTTCAATGTTTTCTTTTAGGTCATGACATAGATTTATAAAATGCTACTGTTTGTACTGTAGTCCTAGAAGCATGAAGGCTACAGAGCTAGGTGTCAAGAAGAAGCACATTAGCTTACAGAAGGATAAAAAGAACTATTGAAATTCTCCAGACCCAAGCATATTTTACCAGAATGAAATTTTGCTCTGATGTTATACATACTACCAGCAAATAACTGCAAGATACTTTCAATTGGATTTCCATAAATAATAGTTTTTTAAAAATAGTTCTAAGCTGATATCTCACATACATGGTTAAAGAATGATGTAAAACTTCATAAAGTATTATTAGGATTATAATATTGAATTTGTAATCGTGTTTCTCCACATCATAAATATAGTAGATAGTAATTGTAAAATAGGAAAGTATATTTATAGTTATCAATAAGAGGTAACTCCCAAATTGTAGAATCTTTGAAGGTTTCATTTGTAATATTCAAATATATATATATATATATATATATATATATATATATATATATATACCCATGTAATACAGATAATATACATTTTATTAAAATGTCACACCTGCTTTCTGGGGTTCAGTACAATATTGTAAGGATTTTTCATGCACCTAGACATAGATACAGTCTGAATGACTTCATGGTGAATATGTAGACTTGTGATGCTTATGAAAATTTGGATACCATAGTTCACTAGTTCGGCTGTTTAATATTTGTCATAGCTAAATTTGTTATTATACACATGGTATTCAAGATTATAGTAAATAAAAATTCTATTTATTTCTGATTTTAATATAAGTGTGATTTCCTAGAAATTAAATTATTTGATCACATGGAATAATAATTGAGAGTACTAGGGCTAGAGAAGATGCTCAGGTGTTAAAATCATGTATTATTGTTGTAGAAGACTAAGAGTTTTGTACCAGCAGTCCCATATGAAGCTCACAGCTGACTGTGACTCCAGATATAGAAGATCTGAGATCATTTTTATTTCACCACTGGCAATACACTCATATACACATAACAACATACACATGTATATATAATTAAAAATAAAGTAAACATTTAAAAATTGATAAAAAATCCTTTCCTAATCTGTTGGTGGCCTTTTTGTCTTGTTGACAGTGTCTTTTGCCTTACAGAAGCTTTTCAATTTTATGAGGTCCCATTTGTCAATTCTTGATTTGAGAGCACAAGCCATTGGTATTCTGTTGAGAAAATTTTTCCCTGTCCCATATCTTCAAGGTTTTTTTCCCACTTTCTTCTCTATCAATTTCAGTGTCTCTGGTTTTATGTGGAGGTCTTTGATCCACTTAGACTTAAGATTTGTACAAGGAGATAAGAATGGATCAATTCTCATTATTCTACATGATAGCTGCCAATTGTGCCAGCACCATTTGTTGAAAATGCTGTCTTTTTTCCACTGGATGGTTTTAGCTCCCTTGTCAAAAATCAAGTGACCATAGGTGTGTGGATTCATTTCTGGATCTTCAATTCTATTCCATTGATCTACTTGTCTGTTGCTGTACCGGTACCATGCAGTTTTTATCACAATTGCTCTGTAGTACAGCTTAAGGTCAGCCATGGTGATTCCACCAGAGGTTCTTTTATTGTTGAGAATGGTTTTTGCTATCCTAGATTTTTTATTATTCCAGATGAATTTGCAAATCGCCCTTTCTAACTCTGTGAAGAATTGGGTTGGAATTTTGATGGGAATTTGCATTGAATCTGTAGATTGCTTTTGGCAGGATGGCCATTTTGACTATGTTAGTGCTGCCAATCCATGAGCATGGGAGATCTTTCCATCTTCTGAGATCTTCTTCAATTTCTTTCCTTAGGGATTTGAAGTTCTTGTCATACAGATCTTTCACTTCCTTAGAGTCACACCTAGGTATTTTATATTATTTGTGACTATTGTGAAGGGTGTTGCTTCCCTAATTTCTTTCTCGTCCCATCTGTCCTTCGTGTAGAGGAAGGCCACTGATTTGTTTGAGTTAATTTTATATCCAGCTACTGCACTGAAGCTGTTTATCAGGTTTAGGAGTTCTCTGGTGGACTTTTTAGGGTCACTTATGTATACCATCGTATCATCTGCAAATAATGATATTTTGACTTCTTCCTTACCAATTTGTATCCCCTTGATCTCCTTTTGTTGTCGGATTGCTCTGGCTAGGACTTCAAGTACTATATTGAATAGGTAGGGAGAAAGTGGGCAGCCTTGCCTAGTCCCAGATTTTGGTGGGATTGCTTCGAGTTTCTCTCCATTTACTTTGATATTGGGTACTGGTTTGCTGTAGATTGCTTTTATTATGTTTAGATAGGGGACTTGAATTCCCAATCTTTCCAAGACTTTTATCATGAAGGGTTGTTGGATTTTGTCAAGTGCTTTCTCAGCATCCAATGAGATGATCATGTGGTTTTTGTCTTTGAGTTTGTTTATGTAGTGGATTACATTGATGGATTTCCTTATATTAAACCATCCCTGCATCCCTGGGTTGAAGCCTACTTGGTCACATTTCAGTTTCTTTTCCATAAATTGTTGTTGTTGATAGTGGGTTTTGTATCTGGTTTTAACTTTTTGGTGTCAAATTTATTTCAAGCTCAGAGCTTTACATAATTTCCTCATGTTGTTGAACTAAGTCATTGTAGGATCGCATGGCTTGATGTTTAAGATTTCTTGGGAATATTTGAATGCAATTTTCTCTTCATTACATTTATTTCTAATATGTTGTAGAGTTCCTTGTTTTAAAACATGATGCAGTAAGGTTATATATTAAATAATATACCCTTTTCCCTACTCCTTAATAATGGATAATTTGTTACTTTGCATTTACAAATGGAAAGTTGGTCCAAGTGTTAAATTTAGGGTAAACTTTATATTTGTAATATCTTCTGAATAGCTTAGCTAATTACAGATCATCTTGAGTCTGCTTTTATTAAGGAAACTTGTTAAGACAAGGTAGCACTTACAGTTTTGGAACATCAAATTCTAAAATTTTAACAGTTTTACTCTGTGAATTTTTCTAACACTTATTTCTAGAGCCAGAAAGCAGACGCAGACACAGACACACACACACACACACACACACACACACACACACACACACACATTTGCACACACATGCTCATTTGTTCTGCAAGTAAAGTTTGATTGCCATAATATTATATTCTCCAGTGTACATCAACAATATTGAAAAATGAAAAAAAAATGTATTAAATCTATAACAGATAATTCCTCACATACTATCTCACCTAATAGATTCTGCTGAGAATTCCAAATTATCCCACAATCATCAGAGTAGGAAACCGAGAACATAGTAATTGGAAAGGATCTCTCTAGAGATACTCAAATGCTAAGAAGTAAAACACACCTGACTTTGCACGCTGAAGTTTGATGTAGGGTTCCAAAATGCCTATCAAACCCTGACAATAGTTTTGTTTTAGTTTTAGGGTTTTTTTTTGTTGTTGTTTGTTTGTTTTCTTTTTATGTTCAAGCTTGTTTCTTTGAAAGCCTTTGAATTGGAAGGAGTATATTATATATACAGCATGCATTATTCCACTGATTAATGCTCACCCACAAAGTCAGTCCTTCTCAACTTATCTTTATCCAGAGTATATTATCATGCCTCATTGGAATTTCAAAGTATAAGTGGCCCTAACACAGAATTTGAATAACTAAAATTAAGTTTTTCTATCTTTTTCGAGAAACAGTTTGGATAAAAATGTGAAAAACTCAAGAAAAAAAATGAAGCCTTATTGTAAAAACTAACATTTACAGATTCACAATGATTATTCGTAAGTATGATTTAAAATGTGATATTATAATCTATGTGACTTTGTAACTCACACTAATTATCCATCATTATAGTTCTATTTCATGATAACATATTATAAATTTAAGATTATTATGAACTTCATACTTTTTTTGTTTACTCTTCTGTACAATAGTTTGTAAAACCTATTTTCTTATCTTACACTTTGATAAGCATGTCCCCTATTCTCCACCATTCCCAAAATCTCCACATTTATGAGCTCAATTTTTTGCTTCCATATGTATCATTATATAATATTTTTGTCTGTCTTATTTTATGTATCATAATGCTTTCTAGAACCATTTATATTATCACTAGTAACAGCCAATTTTCCTTTATATTTCTTTGTACATGTTATCTTAGTTTTGTAACAAACTGTAACAAACACCATAACCAAATGCAAGTTGCAACACCATGACCAAATACAAGTTTGGTAGGAAAGGGTTTATTTGGATTATATATCCAGACCATAGTCTATCATTGGAGGAAGTCAGGACAGGAATTCAAATAAAGCATGAACCTGGAGGTAAGAACTAATACAGAGGACATGGAGGGATGCTGCTTGTAATTCTTTTCTCTCTCTCTCTCTCTCTCTCTCTCTCTCTCTCTATATATATATATATATATATATATATATATATATATATATATATAGTTTAGCTTAGGTGTTAGTTCTGCCTTTAGTTTTCTGACAAAACTCTATACTATTTTGTATGACTTACAACTGCTCCAATTACCAGTTTATTATACCCCTTTATAAACAGTACATGTACAAGGATTTCCATCTCTCTTTTTTTAGTCTTTCATTATAAGATATTTTATGTATTTAGATTTCAAATATTATCCTCTTTCCAGGTTTCCCTTCTGGATCCCCCCAATCCCATGTTCCCTCTCCCTGCTTCTATGAGGATGCTCTTCCTACCCACCCACCCACTCAACACCCTGGCATTCCCCTACATTTGGGAATTGAGCCTTCACAGGACCAAGGGTTTCTCTTCTTATTGATACCAGACAATGCCATCCTCTGCTACATATGCAGCAGGAGCCATGGGTCTCTCCATGTGTACTCCTTGGTTGGTGATTTAATCCCTGGGAGTTCTGGGGGCTCTGGGGGCTCTGGTTGGTTGATATTGTTCTTTTTCCTATGGGGTTGCAAACCTCTTCAGCTCCTTCAGTCCTTTCTTTAACTCCATTATTGGGGACCCTGTGCTAAGTCCAAAGGTTGCTTTCCAGGTTCTGGCAGAGCCTCTCAGGAGGCAGCTATAACAGGCTCCTTCCAGCAAGCACCTCTTAGCATCCACAATAGTGTCTGAGTTTGGTGTCTGCATATTGTATGAAGCCCTAGGTGACTCACTGGAGGTAGAGAATGGGAGGGACTTTGGAGGAAGAGAGAAGGAGGAAGGGTCAAAGAGGGGGCAGGATCAGGTATGAGAGGAGATGAGGAAGGTATACAGAGGGTAAGGAATTTTAAGAGTTGTGGAACCAGAGGTAGCCACCAGCAAGTCCCAGATGCTGTAACAGGGATGAGATTCACTGAAATGCCCAACAATGGGGATGGAGAAACTGAAGAGACCATATACAGTTGTTAGGCAAGGTCCCTGGTTGTGGAATGGGGCCACCCACTCATCTCAAAACTCTTAACCCAAAGGGCTTCTGTCTAAAGAAAATATGGGGACAATGTGGGGAACAGAGCCTGAAGAAAAGGCCATCCAAAGATTTCCATTTCTTAACATTACAACTGACATTGTCATCTATTATTTCCTTTTTTTATAAATTTTAAAATGTATTCTTCTCTACTACATTATATCCTGATTGCAGTCTCCCCTCCCTTCACACCTTCCAACGACCTGCTACTCCATCTTTACCAGATCCACTGCTTCTCCATTTTCCTTCAGAAAAGACCAATCGTCCCAGGGATAACAACCAAACATGGCACAACATGTTAGAAATAAGACTAGGCACAAATTCTCATATTAAGGAGGGGTAAGGAAACCAAGTAGGAAGAAAAGCATCCCAATACCAGGCAAAAGAGACAGCTCATGGAACTCACAGAGAATGGAGACAATGACTGAGTTTGACATGCACAGTGATAGATCCTAATGACTTTAATATTTTATACTTGAAGAATAGTTATTGTGATAAATTTCTTCATCTATTTGTTGGCTATTTTTATATCTTCTTTTGAGAAAGATCTCTTTGGATGCTTTAGCCATTTTAAAACCAGGATATGTGTCTTCTTAATTTTGAGTAGATCTCCTTCTACATTTTGTGAATCAATATGATATCAGCAACACAGTCATAATACAGCTTCATTTTATCTTCACAGCTTATAAACCAATAATTTGTCCAAAATGTTTCTCAGAGAACACAAAGAATACTAATTGTACTTACAGAAAATTTGTTGCACATTTTAAAAGGTTCATACAAAATAATAAATAGAAAAGAAGGCATTCATACAAAATAATAAATAGAAAAGAAGACATTAAAGCATATATATATATATATATATGTTTATAGTATATTGTGAAAAGCTTCTAAACTTAGACATTATAAACTTTATCTAATATGTAGATTAGTTTTCTTCTTTTATGTTAATTATTTAAAGTTTAATCATATTTTCATCATATTCATCCTCTTCAAGATCTACCTCTATTCTCTACACATGCAACTTCAAGTTTCTGTTAAAAATACATCCAATTTCATTAGTATAACTCCCATTATGTGAACTCCAGGATGTATGGTTATCAATGAGCATGTTTGTCTTATGAGTATTCACATACTTAAAGCCAGTTAACTTTCTCTCTCCTGGCATCAATGGTTTATCAATAACCTGGGGAATAGAGTTAGGACTTTGTGTTGTGCTCCCTCTCCACACTGGGATTGGCTCTGGCTTGTTATCATAACTACTGTGATTTTGTATGTTCAACTGCTTTGTTGTATCCAGCCAACACTGGTACTCTACAGTAAGTTATCCTAGTGACTAATCCCTCAGTACACAGTGTTTCATAGACTTATACAAACCATGCTAAAATAGATAGAAGGGTTTCCATCATTTCTGAAGATTTACAATAACTTCATCATAACATTAAATTATTCTACATGCTTACTTTTACATTTTCCTTTGTTCTGTGGAATATCCTTTATCTGTAAAAAAATGAGATGGAAGTCTCTTTATGTTGCTTGGGTCAAAGGCTAGGAGTAAAATATATTAATGTCAAAGTTTCTGGTAAACAATAATTGCAGAGATGTGTTTGTACATACAAAGATACAACTTATTCACGAACTCATATTGAAGTAGGAATTTGTACCTACATTTCTTTAAGAAAATGCAGAGAAATTTAGTGATATAATCTAAGTTACACAGTATAAAGCAGATTCATAGTATTATGTTGACACACTAAATTTCAGTGTCTATGCTGCACCATGTTGCAACTATGGCTTTTATTATTCTTTATACCATAATGTAATTTGTTATTTCTTGATTAGTTTATTTATTAAATATAGAGCTTTAGTAGAAAATGTTCAGGAATATATTATATAAATTTTTAAAAATAAAAATGATTGATGTGATCATATTTAAAATATAAAAAAGCTAAGAAAAATTATTAAAATGATTTATTACATGGGAAAACATTTACAGTTTTATATGCAAAATTATCTTTGAAAATATAAATATTAAGTTACTAACCCTCATATTTTAGACCTTGATATCTAACCAAGGATTCAGAGACATATAATGTGTTCAACCCCAAAACATAAATTGTACATGTAGTAATAAAGTTTCAGAAAACATTCTTTGGGATTTGAAAAAATAGAACTTGGTCTCCAACGGAAAGTGAGTGTTTTCTTGAAGGGCCGTCGATGTAACATCACTTTTAAAAGAATTAATAAATATCACTTGAGCAAAGAGGGAGAGGATATTAGAGACTAGGTGAATAGCTAGGTAAAATACATAGTTGATTTCAGCCTATTTTGTGTTGACTCTCTTGCGAAGCCAGTATGAACTCAATTGCTTATACTATTTCTTATAGGTCTTCCCCACTTCACTTAATGACTATAGTTAAATCTATAAGAAATCCTATTCTTAATAAAATCCAACAGCACCTAAATTAATAAAATAAATAGTGCACAGATTTATAAGTAGAACTGATCTGGATCACGGTCACTGATCTGTCATGAGAATGCGTGACAGCATGACCATGTAATTTGATTTCATTTACTAATCATAATCACATTGATAACAGTGGAAAGTTTTTAACACTTCCATAATAAAGGTAGAAAGCATTAAAAGGAGGGATCTGACTAGGTACAGAAGGAAATTTGTTACAGAAAACATTTTCTCATACAAATCTTATGCAAAATACTTATTCAGGAGTTCTTAAGTGAGACATCAGTGTCTTTAGGATAGAGGAATTAGTGATAGTCATGAACTTGGCCAGTCAAACACACTTGTCTGCTATTTCTCAAAATAATGTTATCCACAGTATAAAAACTCCTCATAATATTATATGTAATAGTTTGAGGTATTGGATTCAACTTAGTTAAATGATTAATCTATCTTTTGTTTTAATAAGTCACCATTTACCAAATTGTAACCAAGCACAAAGAAAAGAAGCACAAAGAGTGGAACATGGATAGTAAGTCTAGATAAGAAAGGATTTGCATACCAATATTAGTATTCTATTTGTTTCCCAGAATTCACACACATAAACACACACACACACACACACACACACACACACACACACACACACACACACACAAACTGAGAGAAAGACAGAAGAGAGAAAGAGAGAAACACACAGAAAGACAGAGAGAAAGAGTCAGAGATAGATAGAGAGCCATGTACAATAGTTTAGTTAGAGTTAACCAAAACAGGAGATTAAGATCACTCTAGAAACTGTGGGTTTCCAAATAAAAATTACAGTGTCAAGTGTGAGATATTCCCCAGGAACTTTTAATTTAAAAGTGATATGAAAATCCATAAAACAGTATAGGCTCTAACTTAGGTTCAGGCTCTAAGATCAAGAATTGATAACTGGGTCCTCATGAAACTGGAAAGCTTTTGTAAGGCAAAGGACATAGGTAATAAGACAAATCATTAACCAAACAGACTGGGAAAAAATCTCCACTAACCCCCACATCCAAAAGAGGGCTAATATCCAAAAAATATAAAGAACTCAAGGAGCTAGCCATCAAAAAACCCAAACAATCAAATCAAAAAATAGGGCATAGAACTAATCTGAGAATTTACAACAGAGGAATCCCAAATGTCTGAGAAGCACCTAAAGAAATATTCAAAGTCCTTAGTGATCAGAGAAATGCAAATAAAACGTCCCTGAGATTCTACCTTACACCAATCCGAATGGCTAAGATCAAATCTTGGGTGACAACACATGTTGTCTAGCTGTGGAGAAAGAGGAACACTCCTACAGTGCTAGTAAGATGCCAAACTGCTACAACCATAATGGAAATCAATCTGGAGGTTCCTCAGAAAATTGGAAATAGATCTACCTGAAGACCGAGCTATACCACTCTTGGGAATATACCTTAAAGATGCCCTACCATGTCACAGGGGCATGTGTTCTATGATGTTTATACTGGGCTTATTTGTGATAGCTAGCTAGAAGCTGGAAACAACCTAGATGTCCCAGGACAGAAGAATGGATACAGAAAATGTGGTTCATTTACACAATGGAATACTACTCAGCTATTAAGATCATGGACATCCTGACATCCTGTAGGCAAATGGATGGAACTAGAAAATGTCATCCTGAGTGAGGTAACTCAGACCCCAAAATACATGCATGGTATGTACTCACTAACAAGTGAATATTAGCCAGAAAAAAGTATACAATACACAAGTTATAGTCCAAAGAACTCAAAATGGTCAATAAGCTGAAGGGCCCAAGTGAAGATGCCTCAGTTCCACTCGGGTGGGGATAGAAAGTAATCACAAGTGGGGAGGGAGAGACATAGATGTGGGAGGGAAAATGAGCAGGAGTTGGGGTGGGAGAGGGGAACCAGATCTTGTTTTGGGTGAGGGAAAAGGAGAGAAGCCCTAAGGGCCAGTAGAAAGAATGGAAAGTGGGCAGCCTTCTCTAGTCCCTGATTTTAGTGAGATTGCTTCGAGTTTCTCTCCATTTACTTTGATGTTGGCTACTGGTTTGCCATAGATTGCTTTTATTATGTTTAGGTAGGGGCCTTGAATTCCTAATCTTTCCAAGACTTTTATCATGAAGGGGTATTGGATTTTTTCAAATGCTTTCTCAGCATCTGAGATGATCATGTGGTTTTTGCTTTTGACTTGTTTATGTATCAGATTACATTGATGGATTTCCTTATATTAAACCATCCCTGTATCCCTGGGATGAAGCCTACTTGGTCATGATGGATGATCATTCTGATGTGTTCTTGGATTCGGTTTACAAGGATTTTATTGAGTANTTTTGCATCGATATTCATAAGGGAAATTGGTCTGAAGTTCTCTTTCTTTGTTGGATCTTTGTGTGGTTTAGGTATCAGAGTAATTGTGGCTTAATAGAATGAATTGGGTAGAGTACCTTCTGTTTGTATTTTGTGGAATCATTTGAGGAGAGTTGGAATTAGGTCTTCTTTGAAAGTCTGATAGAACTCTGCACTAAACCCATCTGTTCATGGGCTTTTTTTTTTTTTTTTTTTGGTTGGGAAACTATTGATGACTGCTTCTATTTCTTTAGAGGAAATGGGACTGTTTAGATCGTTAATCTGATCCTGATTTAACTTTGGTACCTGGTATCTGTCTAGGAATTTGTTCATTTCATCCAGGTTTTCCAGTTTTGTTGAGTATATCCTTTTGTAGTAGGTTCTGATGATGTTTTGGATTGCCTCAGGATATGTTGTTATGTCTCCCTTTTCATTTCTGATTTTGTCAATTAGAATATTGTCCCTGTACTCTCTAGTTAGCCTGGCTAAGGGTTTATCTATCTTGTTGATTTTTTCAAAGAACCAGTTCCTGGTTTGTTTGATTTTTTGAATAGTTCTTTTTGCTTCCACTTGGTTGATTTCAGCCCTAAGTTTGATTATTTCCTACCTTCTACTCCTCTTGGGTGAATTTGCTTCCTTTAGTTCTAGGTCTTCTAGGTGTTCTGTCAGGTTGCTAGTATATGATCTCTCTAGTTTCTTTTTGGAGGCACTCAGGGCTATGAGTTTTCCTCTTAGGACTGCCTTCATTTTGTCCCATAAGTTTGGGTATGTTGTGGCTTCAAAGAGGCAACCTTTGAAGGTAGGATATTGGGAGGATTCTCCTGAATGCAACAGAGATCTGGGAGGTGAGATATTCTCAGGTGAGAGACTCTGAAAACTCAAAGAGGAGGGTTTTAGATGAAATGCCTAACAGTAGGGAGAAAGAACTTATAGAGTCTACCTCTAGTAGGAAGAGAAGGCATCAAGTGAGGGAGGGGGTTGCCATCCCACAGCCCAAACTCTGACCCATAATTGTTCCTGCCTGGAAGAACTGTAGGGATTGAAATGGAGAGGAGCCTGAGGGAAAGAAGGTCCATCCACAGGCCCAAAGTAGAATCTAGCTCAATGGGAGACCCCAAGGCCTGATACTATTTCTGGGGCTGTGGAGTGCTGACAAAAAGGTGTCTATCATGACTGCCCTCTGATAGACCCAACAAGCAGCTGAGTTAGATTCAGATGTTTGCACCCAACCAATGGACAGATGATGCTGACTCCAGTCATTGAATTAGGGAAGGCTGAAAGAAGCTGAGCAGCAGAGTGACCCTGCAGGAGGACCATCACTTTCAATTAAGCTGGACCCTAAGATCTGTTAAATACTGGACCACCAACCAGACAGCATGCACCAGCTGATGTGATGCCCCCAACACATATACAGCAGAGGACTCCTGTGCCTGAGTTCAATCAGAGAAGATGCACATAACCCTCAAGAGACTTTATGCCCCAGGGGGTTTAAAGTTCTGGTTGGGTGGGTGATGGTTTGTGGGAACATCCTCGTGGAGATAGGGGGCTGAGGAGGGGGTATGGGACATGGAACAGTTGGAGGATGGACAAAAGTGGGTGCAGGAATAATATCTGGAGTGCAAATAAATAAATAAATACATACACACATACATACATACATACATACATACATACATACATACATACATACATACATACATAAATACAAAAAAGTGTTATGGAAATCTATCAAATGATGCAGGATATTGTCATTTGTCTTGGTTGCCCAAAGGTACTTGATGGCAAAACACTATTGCTGAAGATATCATATGTGTTTAATCCCAGGACATGAAAAACTCAAAATGGTGATTACCAGAAAGCTCCATCCATACTAGTTATCATTCATTGTACTGGATGGTTCCATGCAATGTGCTATAGAGAGAACTTATCCTTGTACAGTTGTGAACATTGTAAATAGTGATGACAGATGTAGTAAGTGATGCCTATTGATACAATAGTAATACAAATGTTGTGGGGGTAACCAACCATGTTTTTAAGGGATTCTAGTCCTGCACAACAGGAATATATTCATCCATTATATCCATCCATCTATCCATCCATCCATCCACACACATACACATTTTTTATATGTGTGTTTGTTTGTATGTGTATGTGTTTGTGTGTATGTATGTATGTTTGTATTTATATACATGTCACATACTTTAATATGGCCAGTCACACGTGGTTGAAGAGGTTATATGTCCCAGGCATCATATTGCTAATACTACTTTTCTAAGCAGACAAAGTATCAAACAGTCCAAAGAATTATATCTTTACCTATAAATAAATGCAGCAACCAGACTTCAGAAAAGATTTTTCTTTGTGAAATAGATTGTAGTTAATTTAGAATCTTATAACCACTCAAAGTAGAGAAATAAATGACTGAGGAATACCCAGCCACAAATGAGTATCTATATCACAATCCTCCTCAAGACTCAGAGATTATTGCTGATTGTGGAGCAGAAGACTATAGGAGAATATATTTTGATCTGAACAACTACTATATACATCCCAGCTCCATTCTTTCCCTCAAATTCATGTCTGCTTTTTTTGTTTGTTTGTTTTTTATAAAATTCAATTCCAATTTTCACTGTCCATATTGAGTGTAGTCAGGCCATCTACAGGAGTATTGTTAACCAACTAGGTACTGCACCTTTAAAGAAAGCTAACACTCAGCAAGCAATTGTTGGTATCCACAATAGTGTCTAGGTTTGGTGATTGAATATGGGATGGATCCCCAGGTGGAGCAGTCTCTGGATGGCCTTTCCTTCAGTCTCTGCTCCACACTTTCTCTCTGTATTTCCTCCCATGGTTATTTTGCTCCTCCTTCTAAAAAGGACCAAACTATCTACAATTTGGTGTTCCTTCTTCTTGAGCTTCATGTGGTCTGTGAATAGTATCTTGGGTATTCTGAGTTTTGGGCTACTATGCAATTATTGGTGATTGATTGCATACTATGTGTGTTCTTTTGTGATTGGGTTACCTCATACAGGATAGTATTTTCTATTTCAATCCATTTGCATATTTCCTAAAGTCATTATTTTTAATAGCTGTGTAGTACTTCATTGTGTAAATGTATCAGAGCCTGATAGAGCTGTCTCCTGAGAGGCTCTGCCATTGCCTGACAAATTCAGAAGTGGATACTCATATCCAACCATTGGACTGAATAAAAGGTCCCCAATGAGGGAGCTAGAGAAAGAACCAAAGGAACTGAAGGAGTTTTCAGCCCCATAGGAGGAACAACAATATGAACGAACCAGAAACCCCAGAGCTCCCAGGGAATAAACCACCAATCAAAGAGTACACATGGAGGGACTCATGGTTCCAACTGCATATGTAGCAGAGGATGGCTTTGTTGGACATCAATGGGAGGAGAGGCCCTTTGCCCTGAGAAGGCTTGATGCCCCAGTGTAGGGGAATCCCAGAACAGGGAAGCAGTAAGAGGAGGATTAGTGAGCAGGGGGAGGACAGATGTGATAGGGATAATTCAGAGGGGAAACCAGGAAAGGTGATATTATTTTAAATGCAAACAAAGAAAATATCTAATAATTAAAAAAAAAGAAGAAGAAAGCCAACTCTCAGTCCCTTGGCCTCTATCAACTATCCACAACTCCTCTGTTAAAGAAAAACTCACCAAAACTTTTCCACTTCATTTTAAACCTGACCAAGATAATGAATGAAATTGTCAAATATACGATAAATTGTTTGTTTAAAATCTCAGTACAAAGGACTAAAGCATTCTAAAAACATTTTCAATCTTTAAACTGATATATAATATGTAAATATACTGCAATAACAGATTCTGAGTGTCTTAACATAGTTTTACATCTTATACGGTATTTCAAAAAGCAATGTTGCACTAACTAAAAATCAGTGTTACACTAACTATAGTGTGTCATTGCATTTTATAAGTGGATCATTTTTCCTGATATTTAAGAGTTGAGTCTATCTAAACTATCATTTGTTCAGGCCTTTGAAGGATTTTATGAAGAAGGAGATTGAATACAAGTAATGGCCAAAATAACATAGGTATAAAATTTTCAAACAGTTATGAAAGTTATTTCAAATATAGGAGGGTCTTTAGAAGAAAAGAGGTTATTCAAAGTCAACTGTGCAATTAGAGAAGGCAAAAGCATTATTTATTGAATTTTCCTGAAAATATATGTATAGTTTAAACAGTTACCAGAGAACTGACAAAAGAAGGTGAGGGTTTGAAACAAAAAGAAAACAATTAATATAAACAATATAGTCATTTTATTTCAACCACATACATGATCCTACAATATGAATTTTGTTTTATGAGTATTAATAATCATAATCCAGATATGTATAGTACAAACCATTAATTGAACATACCTATTTGAGGTTCAGAGCAGTTTTTTTTTTTTGTTTTGGTTTGGTTTTGGTTTTGGTTTTTTTGGCACACCCTGATGAAGTACAATATCCCTGAATTCTTCCTTTTGATGGTGGCTACCACAGAATCTCTTTATCTTGTTTATCCTTTTAAACTCTGCATTACTTTTTTTTCTTTCAAATTTCCACTGTCCTTGTTGTTACAGACTTTCTATCTTGATTTTTTTATGTGATGCTTTGACTTAATCCCTAGGTTTCCATCTGTATATTCTCCAATAGTATTCAAAAGTTTTCCTAAGCTATATTGATCTCCTGTCCAGATTCTAGGCCTAACTCATTTCTGGTGTGGCCCCCTAACTTATTTTCATTCTTAAATTCTATTTCCAATCCACGAAAAAAACTAACTTTACCCTTATTCCAAAATGAAATTAATGTGCTCTGATCATAGTTCAGGTGATAGAGTGATGAAAGAATCCAGTGCTAAATTGTACCACATAAACTGGATTAGGTAGTATATGACTATAACCACAGTATTTGGAAGATAGAAATATGAGGATTAGAATGAATATCAAAATCTTTTATTACTACATAAACAGTTCAAGACTACCTGAGATATATGAGATATTATCACAAAAATATGAGGGGCAGGGAATAGAAAAGTGATGCAATATTTTCAAGAACAGACTGTTCAGAAATCAACTATTCCTCACTTACTACTAGATGTTCTTCTATGTACTTAATGCCTGATACTCATATGCACAACAGTTATGTGCTACTGAGTTTATCATTTCCATTTTCCATAGGGGAAAATTTATTCAGAAAGTTAACCATTTGTTCAATCGCACAGAAAATAAATGTATTCTGTGCAAAATGAACACCACTACAAAGCCCAGATTCATCCCAAATAGCCCTTCCATTTATATTCTGGGAATTTCCTTTACAATGTAGACACTTCATAGTTAAATGATCTTGTTCATGTCAACAGGTCCTCAGGGAAAACAATTTCAGTTACTTCAAGTACATATTTTGGTATGTGATTTACAGGTTTCTTCTTATTTAGTTGCTTTACTTTGAACAGAAAATACTTTGACTATATAATAATCAATTGCCTGGATGTACACTGGCAAACATAAGCATATTTGACTTTCTGTATATTTATTCCTCTAAAAATTAATATTGACTTTGCTAAAAGAATGATGTTAACCTTTGCCCTTTCATCACCTGTACTGCTTATCTACAGCACAGAATGCTAATTTAGCCTATGTGCAAATAGAAACTATTCTAAGATGAGCATTATTTCTTTAATGCTTTGTAATCAATGCAGAGAGATATAAATAATACAGCATTAAGGACTGAAATCACTATAAACAAAGACTGCATATTTAATGCAGGGTGAAGAAGGCAATTTTCTTTAAAAGCCAATAATTTGCTACTAACTGTTCAGGGAAGAAGCTGTTTCTTTGTCTCCATTGCCAATCTATTTGTCTAAAAGTGCAGCTACTTAAATAAAATTTAAAACGAAGGAGCTCTAAAGCATCTTCAGGTTTCAAATCCATAAGACAGCTCTGAAAATATGTAATAATTTTGTAGTACAAGGTCACCCTGTAATCTCCGTTTTACATTTCCACTGCAAAGCCAAAAATCATACCATTGAAGAGTTTCCACTAGAGCAAAAGTCTCTTTAGATGATGTGTCATAGCTCATTCTGTTCCAGAATGTCAGAGAAAGAGCACTTGAAGGAAGCCAATGGTAATGTTATTTCAGAAAACTAATGTATAGAGGAAAGAGAAAGATCAGACATTTCCCAAGTGTTTACTCAAGCAAATATTAAAACCTATACGCCCACATACGTGTAAATTAAGAACAAGGCTTTTACTCAATTGGCTTGAAAATAATAATTTATGAGAGAAATCAAAATCAAAATAATATGATGTACATAAGAGGAAGGGATAGGATTGTGGATTTTATGGCTTATTATAGATCATATAGGACAGATCATATCTGAAGAAGTCATTATTTTAAGCTTAGTAATTTTAAACTATACATGATAGAGAAGATATGCTATATTTCACACTGTTAGAAAAGCATAGTGCTGGGTTGAAATCTAACTTAAAACCCTAAGATTTAGTTAAACATTTTTAAAGGTTGCTACAAAATGTGATTTATAAAAATTTCCTAGGATTCCTGTTAATGTTAGATTTGTTTATTTTTACTGCTTTTTTCAGTTTAAAATATTATTTCTGAAGTTATATCACATGAATGTTTGTCAGAGTATATATTTATTTCCCCAATGTATTAAACTGTTTCCCCAAATTCACTCTAACAATTCATACCACAGTGGGTTTTGTGTTTATAGTATTTATGTTTAAATGTATAATTTATTCAAATATGTCCCATTATAAAGTAACACAAATATTACTCATCTAAATGCAAATCCATTTGAATATATTACCAATGGATGAAGACTGATAGTATAAATATATTATAAAGAAAAGTTCTTAAAAATTAAAGTTTAGAGTACCCAATAAGAACACTAGCATTTTTTCATTGGTAGTACTTTAAAGAGGAAAACTTACAATTTATAGGCAGTTCACTGTGAGATTTGCTAACTTGCTTTGTGAACTTGCATAAGTAACTTATTCTCTATGAACTTGAGTTTTCTCATCTAAAGAGTAGGAAAAATGTTACATGAACTGTAGTGACCCTTGTGGTTATAATATTCCATGACTCCTTTTATATTGAATAAAATATGCTGCAAAGAAAGTCTCCAGATGCTAGTAAATAAAGTAAGGTGCATTTATCAGTGTTCAAAAATTCACCTAAAATTATTCATCATCACCTATTTAATTTGTACTTCTGCCCTCAATTAAAGTGTCATCTATGAAGAAAGAAAAAAAATGTTTGTACAAGTCATATAACAAAGGAGCACAAATATTAAGGGAACTGGCAAAGATTCAAGAAAAACAAAAACGCAGAATGTCCTTTCTGACTAAAGCAATGAAACAGACAATGTGGCATAATCGCCAATTGGTTCTCTATCTTTTCTGTTTTTAAAATTGTGATTGTACACTTTGTAGGTTTATTTTGTTTTATTCCCTTCTTCCTTTTTTGGATTAATTGAATTTCTTCTCTGCTAGTTTTTTTTTTAAAGCTTTATTTATTTATTATATGTAAGTACACTGTAGCTATCTTCAGACACTCCAGAAGAGGGAGTTAGATCTCATTACAGATGGTCATGAGCCACCATGTGGTTGCCGGGATTTGAACTCAGGACCTTCGGAAGAGCAGTCGGGTGCTCTTACCCACTGAGCCATCTCACTAGCCCCTCTGCTAGTTTTATACATGCATGCAATACATTTTTATTACTGCATTTCCCAACACATCCTTTTTCCCTCCAACCCCTGTGAACCCCAATGATTTCTCAAAATGCCTTTCTTACAATATTGTCTCTTTATTTTATGGTTCATTGAGTTTCACCAGGCTTATTTGTGTGGCCATAGGTGTATAACTGGATACTACTGAGCTTACCATTGGGCATAGAGTTGAAGTCAGTGACTGAGCTTTTTAAAGTATACATCAGTAGTAAATAATTCTCCAGAGAAAAGTAGGTCCTGGTACATACCCGTCTGTTATCCAAGATTGATTGTAACATGCCAAGTATTATGTAGGACCAGTTCAGAGGTTACAGTTATTTACGTTTATTACTATAATGGTTGTGTCATGCCTAGAACATGAAAATTTGAAGCCCTTCTGCTTATGTTCCAACTCTTAACTTCTCCTTTGCAATTTCACCTAAACCTTATAGAGGGCAGTATAAATGTCTCAGTCAAATGTTCTCAGCACATTGAGAAACCAAGAATAGTGGCATTTACCACCTCTCACTACAAATTCTCAGATTAAAAATAAAAACAGAATTCGACTAATTCAATTAAAATAGGCTATGGTACTGAACCAGGAGGTTTCAAAAAATGAATACTGGTAATGCCAAGTAAACACCTCTAGAATGTTCAACAATGTTAACCAACAGAAACATTCTGATTAAAGCTCTAAGGCATCTCCAGGGCTGAATCAGAATAATCACAATTAAAATTTAAATGACAGCAAGTTTTGACATGGAAATGGGGAAGAAGGATTTCTTATATACTGTTAATGTGTTTGTGTATGTGCGTGTGTGTAAGTTTAGCAACTTTAGCTCAGTTTCAAAGTTTCTCAAAAAGTAGAAATAGAATTAACGGTTGACCAAGCTGTACCAGTCTTAGGCAAACACCCAAAGGACTACATAACTTTTTACAGAAAAAAATGCATATACATATTCATTGCTGCTTTATGCACAATGGGTAGAAAATAACATCCTAGATGTCAACAAAGTGATAAGTAGACAATGAAAATACGCAGCAAAATGGAACTCAATTTAGCTTAAATAGGAAACAATAAATTTGCAGGTAAATGGATAAAACTTGAAGAAATTTTACTAACTGGGGTAACCTGCCCAGAAAAATCTGCACTACTATGTCTTTTTTTCCTCATATGTCGTTCTTTATTTTAAATCTTTACTTACACGTGTTTTGCTTTGAAAAACGTTGAAATCAAGGAAACTAGAAACAGATTACTGCAGGGCATTATTTTAAGGGAGGAGGGGTAGTATAACATAAGTAATATTAAAATAGATGTGACGCATAACAGATGGAAAATTTTAAGAAGAAAGATTCTTCAAGTGTTCTAGCCCAGTGAGTCTCTCTGACCCAATCCATATATGCTTTCTCTCCAATTCCCAGATTGAGTCTAGGTCCCAGATCTAGTGTCCAGCATGTTCTGAACTTCCTTGCCTATGCCATAACAATTGGAGGGGGCACGTTTATCTATTCCCCAGCATACAGACAATTTTGATGTCATATGAGACTTGTCTACTTTTCAAGGACTACTCCCATGCTGCAGGATTGGACCAGGAGGCACATAGTGGGTGCAAGCCCAGGGTTCTCTGTCTCCTTGACTTCTTCTTACTCAAAAAACTTCCAACTTCTAAGCTCAACCTATCCATCATCTCTTCAATCACAACTGGCACTGTTAATATCAGACTTTAAATTTACAAAAGAATTCATCATACTTAGATCTCATCATAAGAACAACAATATCCAATATGTCAGTTCTTATAGATGCATGACAATTAGAATTGCTAAAAGAACTGCAGGACACTAGTTCATAAAACACTAAGCCACCTCAAAGAATTCAAACATTTAATGAAAACACAACAAAATAGCTCAAAAAAAAATTAAAAAGGAAAAAGCTTAAGCAAGTAAACACTGAGGGATACCAAACAAAATGCAAATATAAGCTTGATGGAAAGGATAATGCCAAGAGTTAAGAATGAAATTCAAAAGGGCAATAGAATTACTGAAGAGGAAGCAAGTAGCCCAAGTAGAAAACTGAAAGGAAATCCTTACAAGTAGAATGAATCAAGAAGATAGAATATTATGACTCAAAGATAAACTAGAGGAACTAGAACAATGAATATGAAAACTTAACAAAAAAGGAAAGAAAGAAACAGTAAAGAATTAAAGAATCAAAAAGAAAATGTAGGACAACATGAGAAAAAAACTCTTTGGATCCTAGACATAGATGAATGAGAAAATTCCCAAGTCAGTGGCACAATGGCATAGAGGAGTTCTTCAACAATATCATCAAAGGTACTAACACCACTGAGCCCCTGAAAATTAAGGAAAGAGATGGCCATACATATCCAAGAAGCAAACAGAACACCACATTTACAAGAAGAGAAAAGAAAAGGAAAATCTCAATGGCATATCATAATTAAAATATGAAAAAGGTACATTAAATGCTGTAAGAGAAAAATAGCATATCACACAAAATTCAATCAGTATAACAGCTGATTTCTCAATGAAGACTTTGAAAACTAGAAGAACATAGAACATACACTAATCTACCCAGAAAAATTACTGGTTGTAATTGAAGGAGAAATAAAAAAAAAATCCTGTGATATGAAACGACTAACAAATTATATACAACAAATGAAACCAATGAAAATATAGAAAACCACATTTCAGGCTGAAGAAGTAAATCCACCTAAAAGATAGACATGGAAAGAAATATAAAGGAAAAGACATTAAAACACAAGAAAGATTTGAGAATACAACAATTTATTTTAGTAATATATTTGCATACAAATGACTTTATCTTTCTAATTAAATGACACAGGCTGACTAAATGGTTCAAAACGTTATCTATATTTCCACTGTCTACAAGACGTATAAAATAGTGTAAAGATTGGAACTATCATAAAGTAAGAGAATGGGCACAATTTTTCCAATCAAATGGGACCAAGAAGCAAATAGACAACGATATTATAATTTTGGACAAAGTAAGCTTTAAAATAAAACTAATAAGAAGAGATAAAGAGGGATATTTAATTCTAATTAATGGGAGAGGTAACCAAGAATACATTTTATTTGTCTATATATGCATATATATATGTATATATATATATATATATATATATATATATATATATATATATATATATAAATGTACTTCTGGATTTGAAGACAAGGATTAAAAACAATACATTAATAGTAGATGACTATAATATCCTTTCTCTCATATACAGATTATCTTGAAAATATAAAAATAGAAACATCAGGCTGAATCGACATCATATAGACTTATCAGAAATCTATATGATATTCAACTTAAACACCAAAGAATATATGTTAGACTTTGCAGCACATGGAAGAATTTCTGACCTGGAACTCAACTTGAGAGGCAAAACAAACCTTTAAAAACTCAAAAAGATTAAAGTAGCTTCTATACAACAAAACATAAAATTGGCAGTGAACAAATTCTAGTAAATACACAAAATCCTGGAGGTTAAACAACCTACTACTGACTAATGGATTGGTCAAGGAAGAAATAAAAAAAATCTTATAAATAAATAAAAACAAGCCAGGTGGTAATGGCACACTCCATTAATCCCAGCACTTGGGAGGCAGAGGCAGACAGATTTCTGAGTTCAAGGCCAGCCTGGTCTACAAAGTGAGTTCCAGGACAGCCAGGGATATACAGAGAAACCCTGTCTTGAAAGAACCAATAAATAAATAAATAAATAAACAAACAAAAAATAATAGAACCTCTGATATATATTAAAAGTAGTCACATGGGGAAATTTATAATAATAGATACACAGATTTCAATATTTAAACAAGAACAACTCAAAACTGGTAGCAAGTGTGGTGGTTTGGTTCTATGCAGCACTGAAGAAAACTGCCACATTTTGCAGGTTGTGCATTGGATTATTTTTTTAACTTTAGACACATTTATTAGAATATTTAATAGAACAGATTTATTGCATTGTATTTTTCTTTTTTCTTTCTTTTTTATTGGAAAATAACTATTATTTATTCATATTTTATTAGATTTTTAATTTACATTTCAAATGTTATCCCCTTTCCTGGTTTTCACTCTGAAAACTCCCTCCCCTTATCCCCTCTCCCTCTCAGCTCACCAACCCAACCACATTCTCTTCCTGGCCTTTGCATTTCCCTATACTAGGGTATAGAACCTTCACAGGACCACAGGCTTCTCCTCCTATTGATGACTGAATAGGTCATCCTCTGCTTCATATGCAACTGGAGCCATGAATCCCACCATGTGTACTCTTTGATTGGTGGTTTAAGTCCCTGGGAGCTCTGGGTGTACTGGTTAGTTCATATTGTTGTTCCTCTTATGGGGATGCAATCCCCTTCATCTCCTTGGGTCCTTTATCTAGTGCCTTCCTTGGGGAACCTGGGCTCAGTTCAAAGGTAGGCTATGAGCATCCACTCTGGAATGGTCAGGCGCTGATTGAGCCTCTCATGATACCGATACAACAGACTTCTGTCAGCAAGCACTTGTTGGCATCCACAAAATTGTCTGGGTTTGATGATCATATATGGGATGTATCCCCAGGTGGGACAGTCTCTGGATGGTCATTCATTCAGTCTCTGCTCTACACTTTGTCTCTGTAACTCCTTACATGGGTATTTTGTTCCCCCTTCTAAGAAGCATCGAAGTATCCATACTTTGGTCTTCCTTCTTGAATTTCATGTGGTTTTAAATTGTATCATGGGTATTCTGAGCTTCTGGTCTAATAACTACTTATCAGTGAGTGCATATCAGGTGTGTTCTTTTGTGATTGGGTTACCTCACTCAGGATGATATCCTCCAGATTTATCCATTTGCCTTGGAATTTTATAAATTCATTGTTTTTAATACCTGAGTAATATTCCATTGTGTAAATGTATCACATTTTCTGTACCCATTATTCTGTTGAGGGATATCTGGGTTCTTTCAAGCTTCTGGCTACTATAAATAAGGCTTCAAAGAACATAGTGGAGCATGTGTTCTTAGTACATGTCAGAACATCTTCTGAGTATATGCACAGGAGTGGTATTGCTGTAGTACCATGTCCAATTTTCTGAGGAACCACTGAACTGATTTCCAGAGTGGTTGTACCAGCTTGCAATCCCACCAGCAATGGAGGAGTGTTCCTATTTCTCCACATCCTAGCCAGCATCGGCAATCACTTGAGTTTTTGATCTTAGCCATTCTGACTGGTATGAGGTGGAATCCCAAGAACTTCAAGTCTCTGAAGAAAGAAATTGAAGACTATATCAGAAGATGGAAGATCTCCCAGGCTCATGGATTGGCTGGGTTAATATAGTAAGAATTGCCATATTGCTGAAAGCAATCTACAGATTCAATGCAATCACCATCAAACTTCCAACTGATTTTTTCACAGAGTTAGAAAGGGCAATTTGCAAATTTATCTGGAATAACGAAACACTTAGGATATTTAAAACTGTTCTCAACAATAAAAGAAGTTCTGGCAGAATCAACATCCCTGACCTCAAGTTTTTCTACAGAGCGGTAGTGTTATAAACTGCATGATATTGGTGCAGAGACAGACAGGAAGATCAATGGAATAGAATTGAAGACCCAGAAATGAGCCCACACCTTTATGGTCACTTAATCTTTGACAAAGGTGCTAAAACCATCCAGTAGGTAAAAGAGAGCCTTTTCAACACATGGTGCTGGTTCAACTGGGGGACAGCATATAGAAGAATGCAAATGAATACATTCTTAATACACTGTACAAAGCTCAAGTCTCAGTAGATCAAGAACCTCCACATAAAACCAGATACACTGAAATATATAGAGCAGAAAGTGGGGAAAAGCCAGGAACACATGGACACAGGGGGAAAGTTCCTGAACAAAACACCAATGCCTTCTGTTCTGAGATCAAGAATCAACAAATGTGACTTCATAAAATAGTGAAGCTTCTATAAGGCAAAGGAAACTGTCAATCAGACAAAATGGAAACCCCAAGATTTGGAAAAGATCTTTACCAATCCTTTATCTGAGAGAGGGCTAATATGTAATCTACTCAAAGAACTCAAGAATTTGACTTAGAGAATGAACTAATTCTATTAAATAATGGGCTACAGAGCTAAACAAAGTATTCTCAAATGGCTGAGAAGCCTCTAAAAAATGTTCAACATCCTTAGTCATCAAGGAAATTCAAATCAAAACAACCCTGATATTGCACCTCACACCATTCAGAATGGCTAAGATCCAAAATTCAGATGACAACAGATGCTGGCAAGGATGTAGAGAAAGAGGAACACTCCTCCATTTTTTAGTGGGATTGCAAGCTGGTACAACCACTCTCAAAATAACTTGGGCTGTTTCTCAATGGAGGAGCTAACAGAAGAACTGAAGGAACTGAAGGAGCTGAAGGAGCCTGAAGCCCCATAGGAAGAACAAAAATATATATGAACCAGTACCCCCAGAGATCTCAGGGACTAAACTACCAATCAAAGAGTACACTTGGAAGGAACAATGATTCCAGCTTCATATGAAGCATTGGATGGCCTAATTGGACATCAATGGGAGGAGAGGCCTTTGGTCCTGAGAAGGCTCAATTCCCCAGTGTAAGTGAATGTCTGGACAGGGGGTTGGTGGGTTGGTGTGGATGTATAAGGGGTATAGAATAGGGGTTTTTGGAGGGGACCCCAAAGGGGATAACATTTCAAATGTAAATAAAGTAAATATCTAATAAAAAATAAAATAAAAGTCACTTGAAAATGAAAAAAAGAAAAAAAATTAAAAATAACATCAGGTTTGCAAAAATAAATAAATACATAAATAAATAAATACATAAATGAATAAAATAAAAGAGAGAACGTGGAGAAGAGTCTAGAATGCATTGTCACAGGAGATAACTGTCTGAAGAGAATTACCATGACTCAGATACTAAGATCAACAATTAATAAATGTTGCAGAGAAGGACTTCTCCAGGAATAGACACACAGACATGAGATAATGGGGGTTTCCAAAATTAATGGGGGTGACCTTAGCTGTTACTAACTACACTGGGATATACAACTTGAACAGGCCCCTTCCTGTAGCAAACCTAAGTGGAAAAACATACACCAACCCACCCACAAATTTTTCAATCCAAAGTTTATCCTGTCTAGAAGAAAAACAGACATGAGGGATGAAACAGAGACTGAAGGAATGGCCAATCAATAACCATACCAACTTGAGACCAATCTCATGGGCAAACACCAATCTCTAACACTGTTAATATTCTATTATGCATGCAGAGAAGTGCAAGTTGTCCTCTGAGAGACTCCACACAACAGCTGACTCTGATATAGACAGACACCCCATTCAAACTTTAAAATGGAGCTTGGGGACTCTTATGGAAGAATAAGAGGAGGATTACAGGCCCTGAACTCCAGAGGAAGAAGAATAGAGTCAACTAACATGGACCTTTGGAGCTATCAGAGACTGAAACCAAAGAGCATAGACAGGCTGGACCTAAGGCTTCCTGCATATATGTAGCGGATGTGCAGCTTGGTCTTTGCGTGTGTTCTAACAACTGGAACAATGGCTACCCCTAAAGCTGTTTGATATACATGGGATATATTCTAGTTGGATTGCCTTATTTGACCTCAGTGGGAGCAGAAGTACCTAGCCTCACAATGACTTAAAATGCCAAGGTAGGAGGATAACCAAGTGGGCCAACCTATTCAGGGGAGAAAATAAGAGGGATGGGGAAAAGATTACGAGAGGGACTGACAAGAGATGGGGGTTTTGAGTGTGATGTAAAGTAAATAATTAAATTAAATTAAAATATATTTTTGTTTCATATGTCCATGTTATTTGAAACAATCACCAAAACACTTTCATTCTTGTCCACTTAAAAAATAATCAAACACTGGAAATTTCATTCCATAAATCAGGCAAGTTCATAAAGATATGCCCATGAACTTAATACTATACTCAAACATTGTTAAAATAATAAATCTATAACAATATATTGGAGATTAACTTCATAATGACTTTTTTCTTTATAAAGTCTTATATTATATGCTTGTCCATATAAAGTCTTGTATTATATGCTTGTCCACATAAATGGTAAAATTTGGTGTTATTCTAGGACACAACCAATAAAACAAATAATTTTGTAACATTTTCAATTTTTATGAAAAATGCATAGAAATGTTCCCATAAACAAAGAAATATTAAGTTACACATTGTGACTAAGGCTTTATGAATATGAAGTTATTTTGTATTCAAAACTAATTCAATTATAAGACTTTCAATCTTACTGTAAATCATGTTTCCTGGCCTTCAAGAAAAATGCTGACTTAAGCACAAGATAAAAGTATATTCAAATAACTTTTCTCTAACTTAAATTTTCTAATGACGACTGCTAATACAAGCTACCTTCAGTGATTCCCAGCTAATCTTAACTTTGTTTGCTCTAAACTCCCTTGTGCTGTATATTTATTTAAAGTATAGGGGAAATTTCCTGAACAGAACACCAATGGCTTATGCTCTGAGAACAATAGACAAATGGGACCACATAAAATTGCAAAGCTTCTGTGAGGCAAAGGGCACTGTCCATAGGACAAAACAGCAACCAACAGAGTGGGAAAAGTTCTTTATCAATCCTGCATCCTACAGAGGACTAAAATCTAATATACACAAAGAACTCAAGAAGTTAGTTTCAAGAGAATCAAATGATTCTATTAAAAATGGGGTACAGAGCTAAACAAAGAATTCTCAATTGTGAAATATCGAATGTGCGAGAAGCACCTAAGGAAATGTTCATCAGGGAAATGCAAGTCAAAACAACCCTGATATTGTGCCTCATACCAGTCAGAATACCTAAAACCAAAAACTCAGATACCAGCAGATGCTGCCAAGGTTGTGGAGAAAGAGAAACTGTTCTCCATTGTTGGTGGGATTGCAAGCTGGTATAATCACTCTGGAAATCCGTCTGACAGTTCCTCAAAAAATTGGGCATATTACTGACTAATGATCCAGCTATCCCACGCCTGGACATATACTCAGAAGATGTTCCAACATGTAATAAAGACTTATGCTCCACTATGTTCATAGAAACCTTATTTATAATATCCAGAAGCTGGAAAGAACCCAGATGTCCCTCAACAGAAGAATGATACAGAAAATGTGGTACATTTACACAATGGAATACTACTCAGGTATTAAAAACAATGAATTTATGAAATTCTTAGGCAAATGGATGGATCTGCAGGATATCATCCTGAGTGAGGTAACCCAATCACAAAAGAACACATGTGGTATGCACTCACTGATAAGTGGATATTAGCCCAAAAGCTAAGAATACTGAAGATACAATTCACAGACTACATAAAGCTCAAGAAAAAGGAAGACCAACGTTTTGATGCTTCATTCCTTCTTAAAAGGGGGGAATAAAATAACCACCGGAGTAGATACAGAGACATAGTGTGGAGCAGAGACTGAAGGAAAGGCCATCCAGAGACTGCCTTACCTGGGCATCTATCCCATATACAGTCACTAAACATGTACACTACTTTGAATGCCAAGAAGTGTTTGCTGAGAGGCACTTGATTAAATATTATATAAATATTAAGGAAAATATGTTATAATAATGAATATATATTATTTCTAATATTCTTATAATGTTAATCAATTCTCAAAATAAAATTAATAGTACTAGAACTTTATGATGGAATGCAATTTTCAACAAAAATGCTTGAACAGATCTGTAGCTAACCTTCAACTCTATCATTAGAATAATTTCTTGGAGATTAATTTTCACAATCACTAAATAATTTTGAAAATACTAATTATACAAGGTCACTGGAAGGATTAAATACATAATGATGTAATCTAAACACAATCCTTGACATATCTATATTTGGTAGATAATTTTTCTCAATGTTTCTCCAATATTATTTGACTATACTTTGTAATACAGTGTTGCTATTAAAAGTCTTGTCGGTATATTTTAATTGCTAGGTAAGTCATACATCTTCTTTAGCTTCCTTTCTTTGACTTTTATGTTTCATTTCACTGACAAATGTCTAGTTGTAAATTGCTTTCAATTAGTTCTATTCATTATGTTCCTTGCATATTGATTCTTTACTCTTATGTATTTCATCAGATCTCCAAAACTCAAGATAGTACTTGTATTGTGTGCTTTTTGATGTTATTCTATTCTTAACTATAATTAGACATTTATTAGGCATTCTATCATTTATCTTGACATAATTTATTCATATTTCTCTACTATATACTATGAAAAACTTTCAGATATTTATTCAAAATCACTTATTTTTCCACTTTGCTATGTCTAATTCACCACTTAAACTGTTCTCAGCGAGACAAAAATCACACGTACCTCGAAACCTAGATCTCAGAAGGTAAGTATAGGAGTTTCAGAAGTCAAAGTTATCCTTGAAAATGTAAAGTTTAGGGTTAACCTGTAAAGTGTGACATTGTACCCAAAATACAATATAATCTATTTCTAGGATTACCTATAATTTCAGCACTTATTCATTGGATTTGTTTAATGGTTTTCATTGTGTTTCAAGCAGTCCTGATCATTTTGATCTTTCTCCTACTAGTCCATATTGTTGAATTTATTTAACTCGTAAAACATTTTCAACAGTTATGCTATATATTAGAGAATTCTGATAGATAATTCTTCTGGTGTTTAATTAATTACATTCTTTATATACTTATGATCTTACATAGTGTGTGCATTTAGTGTTTTAGATAATTTTCATTTTAAGTTAGGTGAATTTTAAGCCATAATAACATTTAGAAATATGTCTTTCAAGGTAGTTTTTGCTTCCTTGTACTTGGAGTCTGAAAATTCTACTGAGCAACCATTGCCCTCCTGCACCTGTGGAGCAGATGTGCTGTTGGTCTTCATGTAGGTCCCCCAACAATTGGAGCATGGGTTGTCCCTGAATCTGTTGCTAGCATGTGGATCCTATACCCCTAACAGGGCCCACCTTGTCTGGCCTCAGTGGGAGATGATACCTTTAATCATGCAATTACTTTATATTGGGGTGGGCTGTGATCTCCAGTGGGGTGTGCCCCCTTCTCAGAGAAGAAAGGGAGAGAAAATGGGAGAATTTGCGCGAAGGAAAAGATGGGGGACCAAATAGGGCTGTAAAATGAATGAATGAATGAATGAATAAATAAATAAATAAATAAATAAATAAATAAATAAATAAATAAAGACAAAAAACAGGGACAGACATAAAACTGGGTAGGTAGGGAAAGGGGTGTGGATCCAGAAGAATGTAAGAGAGGTATGAATATTATCAAAATATATTATACAGAATAAAATAATTAATAAAAACTAACACTGAGAGAATCCTGACAACCCACACCAGTGCTAAGGGATCAGACACTGGAGTATGTGGGATTCTCAAAGCCCATTCCAACCTACTGGTAATTTGGGGTTTAGTATAAGACAATAGATCAAATAATAAGGTGGTGAATGATTAAGGAACAAGATCAACATTTCAAACATTTTTTCTACACACACAGACACACACACACAATCATGCACATATGCACAGCACAAGGAACTATAATATATTAATTAATCCCCCAAAGCAAGTTGCCAGTCTATTTAAAATGCTGATAGGGCCATTAAGTCTAAAATCTATGCTGATAGTTCACAGTTCTCCATTACATAGGTTTACCTAGATAAATCTTTGGATTTTTTTCTTTTTTTAAAAAGATTTATTACTTAAGTACACTGTAGCTATTTTCAGACACACCAGAAGAGGGCATCTGATCACATTACAGATGGTTGTGAGCCAGTGTGTGATTGCCTCAGATTTGAACTCAGGACCTTGACCACTGAGCAATCTCTCCAGCTCTAGATTTTTTTTTCAAAACTTACTTTACTTAGTGTTATTCAACACTGTCCCGTCCCCTTCCTTCTAGTCCACTGAGCACTGGTAGGGAAGAAAGAAGGTTAATCAGAAAAGGGAATTGTGGGCGTGGCTAGAAATAGTTCCTCAGGGCCATTCCACTCTTCATTGTCAGGATACCAACAGTCCAGTTCAATAGCAAATGCCAAACACAAAATTAGTAGTGGCAGCATTATCCACCAGAAACAGCAAGGCTCCTCCAAATCTGTACAAGTCAGCAGAAGTGGACATAATCAGCCAGAATCAGCCTGAATACTATGAGTTCTTTGGTGTATTTCTCTTTATGAAACTAAGACAAGTGAAGTGTTGCATGACATAGCAACTCAAGAGTGTCCTCTCACTGTGTTAGCTTCCATTTATGTTCTTTCTAAACATCACATGTCCTCTCAAGTGTCTGTTTTCAGCAAAACATTGCATGCCTTCTCACAAGACAGCTTTCAGAAAAATACCCCTTGTACACAACTGAGTTGTTAAACCAAAAAGTTCCACTTCATTCACTATTATCAATATTTGGTTTTATTTGATTGTTTTATGATTTCATAGAATCTGCTTATTTGTGATACAAACACACGTACACACACACACACACACACACACACACATGTAACATACCTGTTTAATATAGTACAACATATACAAAATACTTGTTCAACCTGAATTTAAGTGCATTTACAAAGATATCACCAAAATTCATCAAAGATTAGTCATCTCAATGTGTCACTTCGACTGAATTCACATTTAGAAATCAATTCAGCTAAAATACTACTAAAGTATAAAAAAGAACAATGAATAATTAAGTAGTAGAGACAACAAGCAGAAGAGTGAAAAATGTAAAAAATGACATAACTGTGAAAGAATTTGGCACTATTTGAGAACCATGGCAGTAAGAGCAGTATTTGTTAGCTGTCATAGCAGGATCCAGAGGGTAATTAGGCATTTGAGCAACATAACAGGGTAATGGAAAGGGCTAAGGAGAACTGCAGCAAGGTACAATAGCATATGCCACTCAACAAAAAAAAAGTTCTGCTTTCAGTTTGAAAAATCAATGAAAGAAACCAAATGCTATTAGTGCCTGGAATTGTTGGAAGACTGACTTCAAGGTGATAGGTGAAGCTGAATCTAGTTGCTGTGAATCAAAGAGAGGCTGACAAATCTTTTCTTCCAAAAAGAAAATATTTCATGTCTAGGCTGACTTGCAGATCTACAGAGTTTCAAAGGAGCTCTGAATTGAAGTATATACACAGTTAGTTTTACAATAGGTCTTATTTATACCTTCATTTCAGCTGGGTTTTTTTTCCTCCCGATTTGACCCTAGAATGGAAAGAAGGGTACAATCCAGATTATCACTTGATCTTCATTTTCATCTGAAAGATGTGCAGGTACTTTTAGTTCACTGGGAGTTCTGTACGGATATATCCCTGACTTAGAGATTTTATTACTCTTTATTTTTCTTTACTGAGAGTACTTTAGGTGTACACTCATTGTTTTAATGAAAGTCCAGCAGTTTTATTTTGATGACATCTTTGTGAAGAGTTGTAAAGTGTGTTTTTCCTATCAAATTAGAGTGCAGGTTATTTCTATGTGATTCCAATTGATACTCTTATAACAAACTCTCTAAGAAATAATAAAAATACATAGGAATTATATTTGTTTGTTTATTTATTTATTATTTTTTCCAATTTTTATTAGGTATTTACATCATTTACATTTTAAATGCTATCCCAAAAAAGAAATACATAGGAATAAACTAATCCTAAAGAGGTAAAAGACCCCCACATTGAAAACTTTAAGCCATTGCAAAGAGATTGCAAAAGGCACTAAAGGAAATCAATGATTCCTATAATTACCAAAATATTTTTAATAACATAAATAAAGTCATACCTGTGTTAAGTTTTTACACAGTTGAGTGACTAATTATAGCTTGCCTATGATTGTAGAGAGCTGGAATATTATAGGCCTGGGGCCAAATTTTCTTGGATTATCTTTAGTTCTATAAATAGCCCTTAATACTACATGTGTATTTGACATAGCA
This sequence comes from Mus pahari, assembly GCF_900095145.1. Taxonomy (NCBI): domain Eukaryota; kingdom Metazoa; phylum Chordata; class Mammalia; order Rodentia; family Muridae; genus Mus; species Mus pahari. The sequence continues at coordinate 53,603,910 of NC_034613.1, forward strand.
ATACTGTGCTTATTAAATAAATATTTTTTAAAAATATACATGTTGACAGTCTTTAATCTAAAACTAAACAATAGCACTTTAGAGAGACACTACATACATTTAAGCAAAAAACGTCCAAAAGGATACTACAATTTTAAATATTGTCCACCAACACTAAGGTACACAAGTTTATAAATATTAATTCAGCTAAAATTACACATTTATCCTAACAATACTAGGGTGAGTAAATATATAGCCATGTTCCTTGAATTCAATTTGCAATCACTTTATTAAGAAATGTTGCAACTATGCTTATATGGGGTATTGATGTGTAATATTCATCTTTCTTTCTTTCTTTCTCTTTCTTTCTTTCTTTCTTTCTTTCTTTCTTTCTTTCTTTCTTTCT
>NC_034613.1:53604398-53642347 GCF_900095145.1 Mus pahari
CCTTCCTTCCTTCCTTCCTTCCTTCCTTCCTTCCTTCCTTCCTTCCGTCTGTCTTTCTGGATTTCCTTCTTTCTGTCTTTCTTTCTTCTTTTTATTTTTGTTTGTGTCTATGAAGTTTTCGTATCAGCATAATAAACACAACAGTAAAGACAGTTATGAAATGTCCTCAGTTTCTTTTTGAAAAAAAATTTGAGTAAAATTGACATTAGGTCTATGAAGGTATGGCAAAGTTGTATGCTGAATTTATCTGGCTCATACTTTCTTTGGTAGGAGACTTAATTATAAGTTTCTGTGCCACTAGGAGTTGTGGATATGCTTATAATATTTATTGTATCTTTATTTAACTCATATAAATCATATATTTGAACACATTCATTCACTTATTTTATGTTTCATAGTTTGATATAGTTTCTTTTTAAAAGTGTATCCCTGTGATTCTCGAGATATCATCTTTAATATTTCCCATTGCGTACTTAATTTTATTTGGATCTTCATGATCCATATTTTGTTTTGTTTGGCTCAGGTTTATCAATACTATTGATTTTTTCAAAGAAACAATTCTGATTATGGTTTCACTGATTCTTTGTAATTTTTTATGTTTGTTTTACTGGATTTAGCCCTGAGTTTGGATATTTCTTCATATCTTTAAATATTATTTTTTATTTTGCTTCTTGAACTTTCAAGTGAGTCGTTAGATTAGTAATATAGGATTACTGCAGGTTGTTCTTTTATATGGGCAATTAATATTATAAACCTTTCTCTTAGAATAGCCTTCATACTCTCCCATACATTTGGGTATATTGCCTTTTCATTTTCATTAAAATTTATAAAGGTTATAATTACCTTCTTGAATTCTTTCTTACATATATTTTTTATTCAGTAGTGAGTTAAGCTTCTGTGAATATTTTTTCTTTTTTATAATTTCTGCTATTCTTATTGTGCTGACATACATATATATATATATGTGACCCCATATCAGCTGGTGTATGCTGCCTGGTTGGTGGATCAATGTCTAAGAGATCTCCGGGTGCAGGTCATTTGAGACTGCTTATCTTCTCGTGGGGGTTGCCCTACTCCACAGCCATAGGGGCCCCCAGGAAAACACAATCAAATAGGTGAAGGATTTGAACAAAGTGTTCCAATGCCTCAAAGAGGAAATACAAACAATAAAGAAAACACAAATTTTAGGCAACCATGGAAATGGAAAACCTAGGAAATAGGACAGCAATTATAGATGTAAATATAAGCAACTGAATACAAGAGGTAGAATAGAGAATCTCAGGTGTAGGAGATACCTTAGAAGATATTGACATAACTGTCAAAGAAAATCCAAAACAAACAAACAAAAAAATACCCTCTTAAACCAAAATATCCAGGAAATCCTGGACACAATGAAAAGACCAAAACTAAGAATGATAGGAATAGAGGAGAGTGATGATTCCCAGCTGAAAGGACCTGAAAACATCTTCAACAAAGTCATAGAAGACAACTTACCCAACCTAAACAAAGTCATGGCCATAAAAGTACAAGAAGACTATAGTACACCAACTAGATTGGAACAGAAAAGAAAACCTTCTCATCACATAATATTCAAAACGCTAAACTCATAGAACAAAGAAAACATATTAAAAGTTATCAGGGTAAAGGGCCAAGCAACATATAATGGTAAACCTATCAGAATTATAACAGATCATTCAACAGAGACACTGAAAGCCATATATATATATATATATATATATATATATATATATATATATATATATATATATATATAATTTGCCATTTTATGGGATATTTTATATTTACACCTTATTGGATATTTTATAATTCACATTTCATATGTTATCCCCTTTTCTGATTTCCCCTCCCCCCTTAAAACCCCCATCCCATCCTGTAATCTCCTGCTTCTATGAATATGTGCCCCCACCAGCCCATGCACTCCTGCTTCCCTACCCTCACATTTCCCTACACTGGGGCATCTACCATTCACAAGACCAAGGGCCTCTTTTCCCATTGATGCCTGACAAGGCTGTCCTCTGGGGCATATAGGGCTGGAACCATTGGTCTCTCCTTATATACTCCTTGGTTAGTGATTTAGACCCTGGAAGCTCAGGTTGGTTGATATTGTAGTTCTTCCTATGGGGTTGCAAACCCCTGTAGCTCCTTCAGTCCTTTATCTAAGAACTCCATTGAGGACCTCATGATTAGTTCAATGGTTGGCTGCGAGCATCTGCCTCTGTATATGACAGGCTTTGGCAGAGCCTCTCAGGAGAAAGATTATCAAGTTTCTGTCAGCATGCATTTTGTGGCATTGACAATAGTGTTTGCTGACTGTATATGGCATGGAAACCCAGGTGGGGCAGTCTCTGAATGGGTTTTCCTTCAGTGTTTGCTCCATACTGTCTCCATATTTTCTTCTGTGAGTATTTGGATTCCTCTTCTAAAAAGGGCAGAAACAGCCACACTTGTTCTTACTTTTTCTTGAGCATCATGGTGTCTGTGAATTGAATCTTTGATATTCTGTACTTTGGGGCTAATACTAACTTACTAGTGAGTGCATACCATGTGTGTTCTTTTGTGATTAGGTTACCTCCCTCAGGATGATATTTTCTATTTCCATCCATTTGCCCGTGAATTCCATGAATTCATTGTTTGTAATCGCTGTGTAGTATTCCATTGTATAAATGTACCACATGTTCTGTATCCATTCCTATGTTGAGGGACATCTGGTTTTTTTTTTCCAGCTTCTGGCTATTATAAATAAGGTTACTATGAACATAATGGAGCATGTGTCCTTGTTATATGATGGAGAATCTTTTGCGTATATGCCCAGGAGTGGTACAGGTGGGACATCAGGTAGGACTATGTCCAATTTTCTGAGGAACTGCCAGACTGACATCTAGAGTGGTTGTACCAGCTTGCAATCCTCTTTCTCCACATCCTTGCCAGCATCTTATGTCACCTGTGTTTTTGATCTTAGCCATTCTTATATGTGCGAGATGGAATCTCATAGTTCTTTTCATTTGCATTTCCCTCATGAATAAGGATGTTGAACATTTCTTATGGTGCTTCTCAACCATTTGAGTTTCATTCGTTGAGAATTTTTTGTTTAGCTCTGCACGCCATTTTTATAATGTTATTTGATTCTCTGAAGTCTAAATTTTTGAGGTCTTTCTATACATTTGATATAATCCCTCTATTGGATTGATAAAAATCTTTTCCCAATCTGATGGTTGCCATTTTCTCCTGTTGACAGTGTCCTTTGCATTACAGAAGCTTTGAGATCTTATGAGGTTCCATTGTCAATTCTTTTTTTTAATTAGATATTTTCTTTACATTTCAAATGTTATCCCTTTTCCCAGTTTCCCCTCTGAAAAATCCCCTATTCCCTTCCGCCTCCCCCTGCTCCTCAACCTTCCCAATACCATTCCTGGTCCTGGCAATCCTCTATACTCAGGCATAGAGCATTCATAGGATTAAGGGCCTCTCCTCCCATTAATGACTGACTAGGCCTTCCTCTGCTACAAATATAGCTAGAGCTACAAGTTCCACAATGCGTTTTCTTTGATTGGTGGTATAGTTCCAAGGAGCTCTGAGGGTACTGGTTAGCTCATATTGATGTTCTTTCTATGGGGTTTCAACCCCCTTTAGCTCCCTGGGTATTTCTCTGGCTCCTTCATTGAGGACCTTGTGCTCAGTCCAATGGATGACTGTGAGCATCCACTTCTGTATTTGCCAGGCACTGGCATAACCTCACAGGAGACAGCTATATCAGGGTCCCTTCAGCAAAATCTTGCTGGCATATGCAATAGTGTCTAGGTTTGGTGGCTGATGATGGGATGGATCCCGGGGTGGGGTATTCTCTCGATGGTCCATCCTTTCATTTTAGGTCCAATCTTTGTCTCTGTAATTCCTTCCATAGGTATTTTGTTCCCTATTCTAAGGAAGAATGAAGTATCCACATGTTGGTCTTCCTTCTTCCTGATTTTCTCCTGCTTTGCAAATTGTATCTTGGGTATTCTAAGTTTCTGGGCTAATATTTACTTATCAGTGAGTGCATATCAAATGAGTTCTTTTGTGACTGGGTTACCTTACTCAGGATAATATCCTCCAGATCCATCCACTTGCCTAAGAAATTCATAAATTCATTGTTTTTAATCACTGTGTAGTACTCTACTGTGTAAATGTACCACATTTTCTGAATCTTTTCCTCTTTGATAAGGTTATTTGGTCCTTTGCTTTACAGACACTTTGAAATTTTATAACGTTCCATTTGTCAATTCTTAATCTTAGAACATAAGCCATTGGTGTTCTGTTCAGGAACTTTTTCCCTGTGCATATGTAGTTGAGGGTATTACTAATTTTCTCTTTTATTATTTTCAGTATTTCTGGTTTTATTTGCAGGTCCTTGATACACTTACTTGAATTTGAGCTTTGTACAAGAAGAAAAAAATGGATTGATTTGCATTTTTCTACATGCTGACCTCCATTTGAATGAGCACAATTAGCTGAAAATGCTGTCATTTTTTCCTCTGAATGATTTTAGATACTTTGTCAAAGATCAAGTGACCATAAGTGTGCAGGTTCATTTCTGGGTCTTCAATTTGATTCTATTGATCTACATGCCTGTATCTGTACCAATTCAATGCAGTTTTTATCACTCTATAGTATAGCTTGAGGTCAGGGATGGTGATTTGTCTGGAATTTATTTTATTGTTGAGAACAGTTTTCACTATCCTTGGTTTTTGGTATTCCGAATGAATTTACAAATTGCTATTTCTAACTCTATGAATAATTGAGTTAGAATTTTGATGAGGATTGCATGCATCTTTAGATTGCTTTTGGCAAGATGGACATTTTTACTATATTAATCCTGCCAATCCATGAGCATGGGAAATCTTTCTAACTTCTGAGATCTTCAATTTGTTTCTTCAGAGACTTGAAGTTCTTAGCATACAGATCTTTCATGTGCTTGGTTAGAATCACACCATGATATTTTATATTATTTGTGACTATTGTGTATGGTGTTGCTTCCCTAATTTCTTTCTTAGCCTATTTATCCTTTGAGTAGAGTAAGAATACTGATTTGTTGGAGTTAATTTTATATCCAGCCACTTTCTTAAAGTTGTTTCTCAAGGATTAAGAGTTCTCTGGTGGCCGGGCGTGGTGGTGCACACCTTTAATCCCAAGACTTGGGAGGCAGAGGCAGGTGGATTTCTGAGTTCGAGGCCAGCCTGGTCTACACAGTGAGTTCCAGGACAGCCAGGGCTGTATAGAGAAACCCTGTCTCGAAAAAAAAAAAAAAAAAGAAAGAGTTCTCTGGTGGAATATTTGGGGTCACTTAAATATACTATCATATCATCTGCAAATAGTGATATTTTGACTTCTTCCTTTACAATCTGTATCCCTTTGACCTTCTTTTGTTGTCTAATTGTTATATCTAGGACTTTGATTACTATATTAAATGGGGAGAGAGAAAGAGTGGGCAGCAGCATCTGGTTCCTGATTTTAGTGGGATTACTTCCAGTTTCTTTCCATGAAGTTGGATGTTGGCTACTTGTTTGCTGCATATTCCTTTTACTATGTTTAGGTATGGGTCATGAGTTACTGATCTTTCTGAGCTTCGTGTGGGTATTGTGGGACTGGGAGCACAGCTAGCACTCAAGATCTGCTCAGCACAGTAGCTCTGGGTTTTCTTCTTTAAAGGCCTCTATCATTATCAGACTATTACATTTAAGGACTTTTTTTTTTTTAATTCAGGTATGTTATGATATTGAGGACTTGCTCTAGTAGGATAGCTGCTAAACTAGTCTTTTACAATCAGGTTGACCTGTATTGTCAGGCCTAGTAGTCCCTGATGAGAACAGGCCTATGGGGACTGCAAGGAGAGCTGGTAGTACTGGATGTCATTGGACGCATGGATTGTAGTTAAAACTATGTTTCCATGGTAGGAGGAGGCCACCATGGAAGCAGGTATTGCTGGTGGACCTTGATACTGCAGGATTCTTTTTGACCTGTGAGGCAGCAATCCTCCATGCATGCAGTCAGAGCTTTGACCTGGGAACTAGAATGCAGAGAGAGCAGGGCAGAGCTTGCTGATGCCGAGTTTACACAGAGGGACCAGGAGGCTGGGAAGTGGGGCAGCAATCTTACCTGGTGGTTGGTGTGGGCTGAAGAAATTGGTGATTGTGATTTGGAGAGAATTGATGGGTCAGATTTTATAGCTGCTAGGCTTGCTGGGTACCCAGGAGGTAGGGTTTTGGGGTTTGGAGATCTGACCTGTTTTCAAGTATGCTTTCTATTAATAAAGGGACATTTTTGTTTTTGATAAGGAAAAACAGAGAAAAGAGAGAAAGTATTTTAATGAATGGGTTGTGGATGCCAATCTTAGTGTTCTCCACTTGGTTACTGTGAAAAAATTAAAACAGCCACAGCTAGAAAAGGGGGATATACCTGGACTAATAGCTGTTACTATGCCTCAGCAGTTGAGTCCCAAATGGCTTTCACTCTCTAAAGAAGATGATGTCTGCCAATATGCTGTCAGAACATACTCAAACATAGAAAGAAACCATAGATCAAAGCACCCAAGCTTCAGCATATAATTTTCTTCACTTGCCCTGTAACACAAATGCCTGTACATAACTCTGAATGGACAATGCACTAAGAAGTGTAATGAATAGGCTACAGATACACTAAACTTTTTTCTCTAATGAAAGAAAGCCAAAGGAATATGCAAGGAACACATTGCAAAGCGACATAAGATGTCCTTGCTTAGAACTTCTACTGCTAAGTCTGGGTCCTGTTAAAAGTAAGCTTTTAAATGCAACAAATAAATAATCAGATCTTGGGAAAATATCTTTGAGATACTAAGTATACAAGGGAAATACTGCACCATAATAAACACAGTTTACAGTCACAACATCATCCAAAATGTAGAAGAAGTCAAAGGATGTCCACTAAAAGCAGAAATAAGGCAACGATTTCCACTCTCCATAACTATTTAACATAGTACTTGAAGACTAAGCTAGGACAACAAGACAACCCAAGGAGATAAAGAGAATACAAATAAGAAAGGCAGAAGTATACTTATTTACAGATGATAAGATTTTGTGCACTAACATATACAGACAAACCTCCTAGTTTTAATCTTCTCAAATACAAAAAAATCTCATCAGATAATATCAGAAACATTCTGGAGATATTTGCATACTTCTCCTTCCTTATATTTCTCCTGAACTACAACTATAAAAACCTCAGAAGACTGTACTCGTGTTGAAACATGGTATTTGGAGTAGTCTAAATTTGTGTTCATATTTGGTCACTCCTATTAGGTTATCTTACCCCATATTGAGGTGAGATCTGTGTTTTTACATCAATATCCAATAGACTAAATAGTGTGACAAAATTGATACTGTGTAAGTCAATCTACAGAATCAAGGTAATATTCATAAAAATACCAATAACAGTATTCACAGAAGTGGAATAAACGGGGGTGGGGTATAAAAATACTGAAATAAGCAACTAAAAACCACCAGGGTAATGAACCAAGAAACAAGCAAATAAAATGCTTCTGGATTCCCAAAGTAATTTTAAGAATAAAGAGCAATGCTGAGTTATCACTGTGTTTCCCAGGGGCTTCTGTGGAGCAGGAGTCCAGGTTCTTGGTGTTTTGTGTTTGTTTGGTTGGTTTTGTTTTCAACATTGATTGTTGTAGAACACCCAGATTTCCATGAGAAAGCAGAGTGACAGTAATGATCAAATATACTTTCAGCAAACAGAGAGATTTTTGTGGAAGAGGACCTGGGGTATTAGTTATGATTTGGAGTTTCTTCTTATGGAGTCCAGAACGAAGACCTGGTTACTAAGACACAAACAGTGGGCAGGTTTTGAAGTGAAAGTCTTCATTTATGCAATCTTTTCTCTACTGTTCATATTGCTTCCCATGATGCATCTAATTCCACTCATAAGTAGTTCCAGTCATACACAGACATAAGATAGTAAATATGAAATGCACTTTGAAATTCAGAAGATGGACTTTACTGTAATATGTATGCATCAAAAATAAGTTTACAGAGGTTATCTCTCTGATTCCCTTACAGGTTCATGCTTAACAGACTCTCTTATACAATAGGGATCACATGCCTGTTAATGATACCACTAACAGTGAGGTCGAGTTCTCTACATTAGGAAATAATCAAGACAACCTTGAACAAATATGCCTATGTGCCAATTTGACCTAGAAAATTCTTCAATTAAGACTTCCCTCTCAGATAATTCTAAGCTGTGTGAAGTTGACAATTAAAAGTAGCTAGGACAGTTACTTAGTACCTGTAGATAATTGATATGCATGGCATGAAATAGAAACCAAAATATCTAGTGGAACTTGGTGGATAACAGAAGGTAGAAGATTCATAGGAGCATAAATAAATAAAGAGAACATGATTATATCTCTTCATTCACTTGTATGAACATGTTTGTGTGTCACCCACAACTGTTTATAAAATTAAACAATAAAATTAAACAAATAATTAAACAATAAAATTAAACAAACCATAAATAAAAAATAAAATAAAATCAAACTAGAATTGAGAGTAAAAAATATCAGGAAGAACTAGACTATGCAAGGTAAAAGCATGGAAGTCCATCAGTCTCTGTGATGATGATGCAGCCAAAAGCTGACCTTTACACTCAGGGGTTGAGTTTCTCTGTGCTTTAGAGGAACAATTCTACAATAAGTTTATTAGTGGAACAGAGGAACCAGAGGTTGTATAGTGCTGGTTGAAATGACTTCAGGCCTACATTAAAAAGATAATCACGAAACTCAAGAATGAAGACCAAAGTGTGGACACTTCACCCCTTCTTAGAATTGGGAGCAAAACACCTATGGAAGGAGTTACAGAAACAAAGTTTGGAGCTGAGCCAAAAGGATGGACCATCCANAAACTGCCCCACCNGGGGNTNCATCCCATAATCAGCCANCAAANGCAGACACTATTGCATATGCCAGCAAGATTTTGCTGAAAGGACCTGGTTATAGCTGTTTCTTGTGAGGCTATACTAGTGCTTGGCAAACACAGAAGTGGATGCTTACAGTCAGCTACTGGATGGAACACAGNGCCCCCAATGGAGGAGCTAGAGAAAGTACCCAAGGAGCTGAAGGGGTCTGCAACCCTNTNGNTGGAACAACAATATGAACTAACCAGTACCCCCAGAGCTCGTGTCTCTAGCTGCATATGTAGCAGAAGATGGCCTAGTCAGCCATCATTGTGAAGAGAGGCCCCTTGGTCTTGCAAACTTTATATGCCCCAGTACAGGGGCACACCAGGGCCAAGAAGTGGGAGTGGGTGGGTAGGGGAGCAGGGGGGGGGGATGGTATAGGGTACTTTCGGGATAGCATTGGATACCTAATAAAAAATTGGAAAAAGGAAAAGATAATCATCAGTGGTACCTGGAGATTGTGTTCAGACACCATGAATTCTAACCTTAGTTACAAAGAGCATCCTCTAAAGCAAGAGTAGGCAAATAAATTTCCTTGTGTCTAATCCAGGCAACTATCTGTATTTATGTACAACATTTTATGGAATTTCTCATTGACAGTGGCTGCTTCTCTGTTTTTAATAACTGAGTACTTGCCACAGGACTTCCCTCACTTAGAAAACTGAGAAGTAGTTACTAACATGCATATTTATAAAACAAAATTTTCAACCCCAGTTAAAGACAGTGCAAAGTTCACCTAATCAAAACCTAATGTCAAGAACCAAGTGGAATAAATGCCTATCCCAGACTAATACTGAAGAGCAAACCAATATAAAACTAAACCAAATTCAGTCCCTTTTAGACTTCCAAGGTAAATAATAAGGAGCAATAACTTTAAAGTAAGAAAAAGTCTCTAAGTCACAAATCAAAGACAAAAGTTAAGAATTAAAGTTTGAATTAAATATTGAATACTAAACACTCTGGCAAACTAATCCAGACATCAAATGACTTTTGCTAAATATATTACAAATACTTAGTGCCATGAGGATAAGGATATTACACCCCAGATTCTTACGTAGATGATTTCAAGTACACACAATAAAAACCTCTCCTAAGACAATGCATTTCCCATTTTCCAACATTATGAAACGAAAAGAGAATCACCTCAGTTTTCAGCCTGTTACTTGGAGGTACTTCTCAAAAATAAAGGAAGCATAAAATAGACACACAGTATCAGAAGAACAGTAAATTATTAAAACTTGAAGCACATATTTTGACAGTATTTAAAAGAGAATTTTATATTACTGTAACTAATGTGCTGAAATGTCTAAGTAGAAACTACACAATTTCAATAATGGAAATATAAGCTATAAGAAAGAATGAAATGAGAAAGCAAAATCTCAAGAACAACTTCTCTAAATTAAACTTCACCGAGGAAAGAAGTAGGGGATTCTAAAGCATACAAACACAGAAAGCAGCATATACTTACAATTTTAGAATGAGTAAAGTGGTGTTCTTAATTAATTCAATGACATATAACATAAAATCAATATGTACACATTAATTGTGGTACTATTCTCTCTAGCCCCATGTCAACAATTTTTGAGAACAATTAAATTTGTTACTATCAAATTAGAAATTTGATATGGATTCCTAGTAACTTTCACTAAACTGATGAACTTCACTCCTCTCCAAGTTTAGAACTTAATAGCCCCAAAACTAGTTTGTTTCTACTTCAGAGAATCCTAGCTGCTGATAGCTGAAGAGGGCAAGGGTCAAGTCATGCCACAAAGACTATTATCTATGGTCATCAATTGCATTTACTAAGTTCATGTAAGTTATCAAATGAGATTTGTGATTAGACTCCATTGGGTTCCTAGAAAGATTCCTGTTGTGTCATTGTATAATTCTTAAGATAGCCAAAATTTTCATGAAGTACAGTTGAAAAAAAATTAAAGTGTAATCCTTGGTTTTTAATCTCTCTCTTATGCTTCCTGCCTAATTATGATGCTGTCTTCAAACCACAAAATTCAAAAAAAATTGAGAAAAGTGTGTAGTGTATTATTCTGCATATTGCTTGCACTTGAAGCATTACATGGATCAGGCAGTCAGTAAAATTTTCATAAGAAATAAAAGGTAGTGTTGTTTCTCCTATGGGGCTGCAACCTTCTTCAGCTCCTTTGGTCCTTTCTCTAGCTCCTCCACTGGGGACCTTGTGCTCAGTCCAGTGGTTGGCTGAGAGCATCCAACTCTCAGGGACTAAACCACCAACCAAAGAGTACACATGGAGGGACCCATGGCTCCAGGTGCATATGTAGCAGAGGATGGCCTTTTTGAACATCAATGGTTGGAGAGGCTCTTGGTCTAAAGAAGGCTCAATGCCCTAGTTTAGGGGAAATGCCATGACAGGAAAGCAACTTCTCTTTCTTTTTTTTTTTAAGGGAAATATTTAATTTAAGCTGTGCATTACTTTACTATTGGTCATATCATATTTTTTATTTGGGACTAACTTTTTAAGATTATATTTCACTCAACAGGTCAGCGTATAGTGGTAATATTTTAAATTAATAGTTATTTTTCATATATAAATGTATGTATTTTCTTGGTAAAATCCTATTTGTAAATAATAATTTAGTAACAGTAAATGGCATAAATCATCGTACTCATTTGTTTTTTATATCTAGCAAAAATATAATGAAGATATGTAATGATTAAGGTTTTTAATCACATCTCACACGGAAGATTACCTAATTATCATTCCCAAGGCCTTTGCAACTTTTAATTTAGCTTTATCCATTTTTAAATGACAGCAGAAAGAACTCATCCAGCCAGAATACTAATAATGAAATAAGAATATAAGCTGTCTTAAATAAAATGAAAAGGAGAGGAGAGAAAACTATTTGACATTCTAGGACAGTTAATATGAGTGACAGAAATTTGATCCAAACAGAGCTCTACCTCAAAACCTTACAAAACTAAATTTGTCAATTAATAAATATTACAGTAAAATAAGTAGTCATGTATGTAATGATGTATGCAAAGAAAGAGATTTTGTCAGGGAATATGGACAAACATTGTGGGATTCCTCTCCTTGTCATGTAGTAAGGTGGCTACCAACTTTGCACACTAAATCAATAGAGTTAGAACTCCCCATAATAGTGAAAGTCTTCCCAGATGTGTTCTTTACTATTCCTTGTAGGTAGAATAAATGCACTTTGAATTAAAATAAACCCTAACAACCTGGGCATACACATGACGCCTCTAGTCATTAAGTGCATGCTGTCCAGTTGTTCTTTAAACACTTCTTTTACTTAAATAATTATTCCACACCTACAGGATAACCAATATGAAAGAGAGCAAGAGCCCCAAATAGTGGCCCTGTCACTGATTGGTAACATTCACTATTTGATAGTTCAGATGCAGGGGAAGCTATATTGCTGAAATGAAATGAAATAATTTAGACACATATTGCTATTTGAAAGTACTTTTATTTTCTGACCTTTAATGGCAGAATGAGTTCAGCAAGTACATAGAAAATGGTTTGTTTCACTGGTTTATTAGAGTGAGGCCAGTCAAAGGGAGAAACATATATATATATATATATATATATATATATATATATATATATATATATATATATATATGCCAATTTTGATAGTAGTGTAAGTTTCTTAAATATATTGATTTTGTTCATGATGAAGCCTCTAAAAAACAATGGATTCAGGCAATTGACTAACTTTTCCCTGACTATTGAAAGGATATATTCAAGGAGGTTAATATTAATAATCAATGTAATGCAGATGATGTGAATCTCCTGTCAACCTTGTTATCTAACTCATAAACACATGTGCATGAAGACATAGAATATATATGTGAACACACACACGCACACAAGTAGAGTACATTATTTCCCTTTTTAATAATTAGCTTATTCCTGTTTGGATTTGTGTCATTTCTATTATGTGAATAGCAGAATTTTCACTTGGGTACATAGAGCTTGAAATATGCTGCTTGATCTGGTACAAGAGCACCAAATAAGGTAACCTTTTTGTAGTTATTCAGAAAAATGTAATTTGTTATTTCAGAAGTTCTGAAAGTGAAATTCACAACTCAGAATCAATAACATACCAGGGAGCATGTCAGAAAGTCAAAGCTTTGGCAGCACAGTAAATTCACTGAATAAACAACTTTAGATATACTGTTCAACAAAGTTGAGTTACCCAATCCTCCTGGAAATTCCAAGTCATATTTGTTTGCAAATTACTGTTGTTATGACTTGAATATAAAAGACTCCTATGTTTCAATATTTAGTTCTTATTTGCTGCTTCTATTTCTGGAAGATATACAATTTTTATGAATTGGGGCTCAGCTGGAGGAAGAAAGTATTAAAAGGCATGCCTTTGAATATGACGTCTTATGCTTGTATTCTTGCTCTCTGCTTGCTGCACACCATGAGGTGAAGAAATTTTGCGATCACATGTTCCTGCTACCATGGTGTTCAGCTCAATAATATGGGGCCAAGACTCATAAACTTCAACCTTTCAGAATATGTGTAAATAAAAATACTTTCAATTTAAAGGTGCTCCCTTCCAAGTATGTTAGTCTGATCAATGCAAAGGTTATTAATAAAAATATCTTGCTTAATTATCTTTGTTTCTATGATCATGTATATAGTTTCTAATGCTCATTTAGTATTAAACATGCTTCAGTGGTATTGGCTTTGACTAGATGTAGCACTCTAAAAAATGCAGTACTACATACAATAAGATCAAGTGCTTTCAATCTTTGTTGTTGAACCTAAGTGCAACCAAATTCTGCAATAGAAATGAGTCTGGACATGTTCCAGCTATAGCTCGACCCCTCCAAATATTCAGACATATCCAGGTTCACAAGTAAGACCTTAAACCCCACCCAGAGACCCACCATTCCTGGACCACTGCAACCCTGGGAAGCAGATTCTGGCCCAGCTGGAGACCCAGGCACCTTCTGGCTCCTACCTATGCCTGCTGGGAGCAGAGATCTGATCCCACCCAGCACATATACCAGTGGCATCTGGAACACCCTCCCCCAGGTATTCAGACCATCTAGCTTCACAGGCTGGGAGTAAAGCCCTGGTGCAGGACAGGATCCCAAAGGGTCCATACACCATTTGCATCTCTACTGCCCAGGTCACAGGACGGATAGAATCCAGTCAGAGACAGGGAAGCCAGGTAACACCAGATATAACAAGATGGCGAGAGGCAAGCATAAGAATAAAAGCAATAGAAACCAATTTGACTTGGCAATATGAAAACCCAGCTCTCCCCCACAGCAAGTCCTGGATGCCAAAACACATCCTTAAAATAAGATTCAGATCTAAACTCTCATTTCATGAAGATGTTAGAGGATATTAAAATGGACATAAATAACTCCCTTAAAGAAATGCAGAATAACAAAAGTAAGCAAGTAGAAGCCCTTAAAGAGGAAATGCATAAATCACTTAAAGAAGAGAGACCCCTTGGTCTTGCAAACTGTATATGCCCCAGTAGAGAGGAACACCAAGGCCAAGAAGTGGGGTGGGTGGGTAGGGGAGCGGGGTCAGGGAGGGATAAAAAAAGAAATACAGGACAACACAATACAGTAGGTGAGAGAATTGAACAAAACCATTCAGAATCTAAAAAATAGAAGTAGAATCATTAAAGAAATCTCAAAAGGAGACAGCCCTGGAAATGGAAAACCTAGGAAAGAGAACAGGAATCACAGATGTGAGCATCATCATAAGAATACAAGAGATAGAAGAGAGAATTTCACCAGAAGATACAAGATATAGACACAACAGCAGGGAAAATACAAAAAACAAATAGCTTCTATCTTAAAACATTCAAGAAATCCAGGACATAGTGAGAAGATCCAACCTGAGAATATTAGATATAAAAGAGTGATGATTCCCAAATCAAAGGGCCAGCAAACTTCTTCAACAAAATTATAGAATAAAACTTTCCTAACCTAAAGAAAGAAATGCCTATAAACATTCAAGAAGCCTACAGAACACCAAACTGGATAAGAAAAGAAATTCATCTTGTCATAATAATTAAAACACCAAATGCACAGAACAAAGTATATTGAAAGCAGTAAGGGGAAAGGTCAATTAACATATAAAGAAGACCTTCCAGAATTACACCAGACTTCTCACCAGAGACTATAAAAGTCACAAGAGCCTGGGCAGATGTCATACAGACCCTAAGAGATCAAAAATGCCAACCAATGCTATACCCAGCAAAACTTGCAACAACCATAGATGTAGAAACCAAAGTTTTCCAAGACAAAACCAAATTTAAACAATATCTTTGTACTAATCAAGATTTACAGAGGATGATAGAAGGAAAATTCCAACACATGGAGGGAAACTATATCCAAGAAAAAGCAAGCAATTAATCTTTTCCCGACAAGTCCAAAAGAAAAGAAACATACAAACATAATTCCAACTGAAACGACAAAAAGAACAAGAAGCAAGGTTCAATAATCCTTAATATCTTTCAGCATCAATGGACTTAATTCCACAATAAAAAGACATAGGTTAACAGACTGGATACATAAACATGATCCAGAATTTTTCTGCAAACAGGAAACACACCTCAGAGTCAAAGATAGATATTCTCTCAGAGTAAAGGGATCAGAAAATTTTTTTCCAAGCAATTGGTCTCAAGAAACAAGCTGGAGTATTCATTGAAATATACAACAAAATAGACTTTCAACCAAAAGTTATCAAAAAAGATGGGGAATGTCACGACATACTTACCAAAGAAAAAATCCACCAGGATGAACTCTCAATTCTGAACACCTATGCCCCAAATGAAAGAGCACCAAATTTGTCAAAGAAATGCTACTATAGCTCAAAACACACATGGAACTTCACACAATAATAGTAGGAGATTTCAACTTCCCACTCTCACCAATGGACAGATCATGGAAACAGAAATTAAACAGAGACAGAGTTAAATTAAAAGAAGTTATGAACCAAATGGATTTAAGAGATATCTACAGAACATTTCACCCTAAAACAAAAGAATATACCTTCTTCTCAGCACTGCATGGTACCTTCTCCAAAACTGACAATATACTTGAACACAAAACAAACCTCAACAGATATAAGAACATTGAACTAATACCATGTATTCTATCAGACAAAAATGGACTAAGGCTGGTCTTCTATAGCAATAAAAACAGCAGAAATCCTACATATATTTGGTAGGTGAACATCCTTCTACTCAATGATAACTTGGTCATGGAAGAAATAAAGATATTAAAGACTTTTAAAAATTAAATTAAATTGAAGATACAATATACCCAAATTTATGGGAAACAATGAAAGCAATAGTAAGACGAAAATTCATAGCTCTGAGTGCCTCCAAAAAGAAACTGGAGAGAGCATATACTAGCAGTTTAACAGCTCATCTGAAAGCTCTAGAACAAAAAGAAGCAAATTGACCCAAGAGGAGTTGATGGCAGGAAATAATAAAACTCGGGGCTGAAATCAACCAAGTAGAAACAAAGAGAACTATACAAAGAATCAACAAAATTAGGAGCTGGTACTTTGAGAAAATCAACAAGATGGACAAACCCTTAGCTAGGCTAAACAGAGGGTACAGACACAGTATCCAAATTAAGAAAATCAAAACGGAAAAGGGAGACATAACAACAGAAAGTGAGGAAATTCAAACAATAATCAGATCCTACTACAAAAGTCTATATTCAACAAAACTGGAAAACCTGGAAGAAATGGATGATTTTCTAGACAGATACCCAGTACCAAATTTAAATCAGTATCAGAAAAACCATCTAAACAGTCCCATAATCTCTAAAGAAATATAAGCAATCATTTAATTCTCACAACAACAACAACAGCAACAAAATCCCAGGGTTAGATGGTTTTAGTGCTGAATTGGAAGACCTAATTCCAATACTCCTCAAACTATTCTACAAAATAGAAACAGAATGAACACTACTCAATTCTTTCTATGAAGCCATAGTTACACTGATTTTTTTTTTTTTTTTTTTTTTTTTTAAGGAAGGGTTTCTCTGTATAGCCCTGACTGTCCTGGAACTCACTTTGTAGACCAGGCTGGCCTCAAACTCAGAGATCTGCCTTCCTCTGCCTCTGAGTGCTGGGATTAAAGGAGGGCGCCAGCACACCTGGCTTACACTGATATCTTAACAGCAAAAGGACTCAACAAAGAAAGAGAACTGCAGACCAATTTCCCTTATGACTATCAAACCAAAAATACTAATTGAAATTCCTGCAAGCAAATTCAAAGAACACATCAAAGTGACCATCCTCCATAATCAAGTAGGCTTCATCCCAGAAATGCAGGGATGTTTCAATATAAGGAAATCCATCAATGTAATTCAATATGTAAAATAAGTGAAAGAAAAAACCCCACATGAACATCTCATTCGATTTGGAAAAATCCTGTGACAAAACACAATACCTATTCATGCTAAATGTGTTGGAGAGATCAAGAATTCAAGGTGCATACCTAAATATAATAAAAGTAATATACAGCAAACCAAGAGCAAACATCAAAATAAATGGGGAGAAACTCAAAGCAATCACATTAAAATCACATTAGGCTGCTCACTCTCTCCCTACCTATTCAATAAAGTACTCAAAGTTCTAGCTAGAGCAAATAGACAAGAAAAAGAGATCAAAAGGATACAAATAGAGAAGGAGGAAGTGAAGATATCACTATTCACAGATAATATGATACCATACAAAAGTGACCCCCAAAAATCTACCAGAAATCTCATAGAGCTGATAAACAACTTCATCAAACTGGCTGGGCATAAAATTAACTCTAACAAATCATTACCCATGCTCTACTCAAAGCAAAAGTGATGAGAATGAAATTAGAGAAATGAAACCCTTCACAACAGTCACCAACAATATAAAATACCTTGGTGTGTCTCTAAACAAACAAGAGAAAGATCTGTATGACAAGAACTTCAAGTCTATGAAGAAAGAAATCAAAGAAGATCACAGAAGATGGAAAGATCTCTCAAATTCATGGATTGGCTGGATTAATATTGTAAAAATGTCCATCTTGCAAAAAGCAATCTACAGTTTCAAGGCAATCCCTATCAGTATCCAACTCAATTCCTCACTGAGTTAGAAAGAGCAATTCTCAAATTCATTTGGGATAACAAAACAATAAACTAGGATAGCAAAAACTATTCTTAAAGATAAAGAACTTCTGGGGGAATCACCATCCTTGTTTTCAAGCAATAGTGATACAAACTGCACAGTATTGGTACAGAAATAGGCAAGTAGATTAATGGAATAGAATTGAAGACCTAGTGTCAGGAGCCATAATGTTACAAGCGAATACCTAGCAGGTGATAGTACTGAGATGTCCTGCTTCGGATTATTATATAATCTGTGACAGGTTCATTGAAGTTCTTCCCCCTCCTCTGCCTCAAGATGAAGCAACAAGAAAGAAGAACCTATTCCAGGGATGGCCTAGGGCACTACAGTGCCTTGAACAGGGACTTCTTGAGGTAAGCCCCTGAAAGGAGTTTAGGGTAAGGCCTAACTAGAGCACTGATTAGTGAAAATCAGCTCAGGACAGGCAAGTAATCTGAATATGTGTGACCTGAGGGAAGACAAATCCAACAAATCCCAGGGCTAAAAAGAAGGCAAAGTTGCACTCCCACCCCATAACCTGAGAAAAGGCACCCCAGAGTAGTTGCTGTTAAATTTTTAGGTCTAAGATTTAAAGCTGTGTGTTCGACTCGAAAGAAGGCCATCTAGTAGGTTATTGATAAATACACAGCTGTCTTTCACTTATAGTAGAGTTTTATTAGCTAGTATTAAACACTGGCCTGCTATCTGGTAATGATCCTGTTAAGTGTAAATAGTTTGTAGCTATCAGCAGATGGAGATTCTAACAACTACCACTAGCACCAACATGAATCAGGATGGGAAAACGTAAATCTAGAGACAGAGTTGGTTTCCAAGAGGAAGAACTTTAGATGTTGATCCATGGGGAAAAGTAGGGGTAGGTATTAAAAACTGGTTTACAGAGAATGGAAGATTATGCATACCCCTTACAGTGTTTGCTATTTGGAATGTACTTAGGAATGCATTGGTTGATGAAAAAAAAGCCAAATGTGCTCAGGAGACAATAGAGTTGCCTCCTTGTGAGGGAACTCCATTACTACCATCTCGCTCAAAATCTAAGAACAATGCTTATTCCTCGACAGAAACATCTGAGAAAATTAGCTCAGGAGAAGTTATTGATAAATAAGAAGAGGAAAAAAAAAATCTCGGAGGAGGAATCTGACTCAGAAAAGAAATTAACAAAATATCATAAGTATAAGTGACCTACCATGTAGTATTTAAATATGTCATTCCCTAAGATACCTTGAAAACCATAAAAAGAAATCAAAAGATCCTCAGATTTATTGCTGGTGCACTCCAAATACAGCAGCAGGATAAACTGTTAGGCTGTTTCCCAGTAAGTATGGAGAATAACAAAGAAAATAAGGAGTATTTGTGAAAACCCTTGGCATTTAAATTGCATATGACTCCTCATGATTGGTTTAAATAGCTAGAGCCTAACTAAAGATAAACTTTTACTATGGATGATATATATATATATATATATATATATATATATATATATATATATACTTCACTCAAAAAGAATTAACTAATATGTCTGAAAAAATGAGGAGAATGAGTTAGCATCTGAAATGTTTTGGGGTACTGGGTAATGGTTTGAAGAAACAGTTCAACAAAATATCAAAAAATGCTTTAGTAAATATATCAGCTGTAGCTCTAGAAGCATCAGATGCTTGCCTAATAGAGATACAAATATTAAAGGGCTTGCTAATATAAAGCAGAAACCAGAAGAACCTTTTGAGAAGTTTGTAGCCAGGCTAATGGAGGCAGTAGAGAGGATGGTTCTTAGCTCTGAAACAAAAGATATTGTTTTAAAATATCTGGCCTTTGAGAGTGCTGCACCCACTTGTCAATCTCTTCTAAAGACAATTAATAAAACTGGAAATTTATTTAAAGCATGTGTTGCTACTTCATATTTTCAAGGTGTACCCAGTACAACAACCTTACAAGGCCAGAATACTGTCCAAAATCTTACCAATTAAGGACAGAAAACATTTAATAAATCAGGCTTGGTTCTCAAAAGTTGTTCATGTAAGAAGCCTGGACATGTCAGCAAACAATGTACCAGAGCAGAAATCCAACTTGATATCCTCCTTGTCTGAAGGGGTACCACTGGCATAAAGAGTGTCAAACTAACTTTCATAAAAATGCTACTGCCATATCTGATGCTACTATAATCCCTAATATTATAAGAATCTTATAAAACCAGGAATACTGTTGGAGGGTCCTACCACAGGCCAGTCAAATGATAGAAGTAATTCAACAGCCTCAGGTGAGAAATCCACTTGTCAAAGAGGGACTGTCCAACAGCTGTAGTGGGCACTGAAGGCAGCACAGTACTGAACCACTACAAAAACATTTACTCATGACTTTTCTTCAAACTTTATCTTAATATTTAAGATCTTAAAAGACATTTTTTCACAAGAAACCTTTGCATAACAAACAGAGCTAGTGGCAATAACCATTGCCTTTTAAATATTAAGGACACCTCCCCAGCTAAGGACTAAATCACCAACCAAGGACTAAACATGGAGGGACCCATGGCTCAAGCCACATATGTAGCAGAGGATGGCCTTGTCAGTCATCAGTGGGAGGAGAGGCTCTTGGTCTTGTGAAGGCTTGATTCCCCAGTCTATGTAGAATGCCAGGGAAGTGATGTGGGAGGGTGAACACACACATAGAAACAGGGGAGATCTTGTATCCCTAGTCTCTTCAAGAACAGTCTGTACAGTTGAGGATGTGGACTGCAGAAGCAACACAGTTTCTTGGACAGGCCCTGTTTCGGTCCTTAATCTTCAGCAAAGAAGAAGATCTGACATCCAGACATCTGCACACTTTCCCCACCAGAGAAGAGGTGGCCACCTGGGAGAGACCTGATTGTCAGAGCAGGAGAGAGAGCCATCTTGTTTCCCAGGTCCATCACAGACCAGGCTGTGCTGGAGAACATGTGGAACACATCTCTCCAGAGCAGAAGCAAAACATCTTCAGGGGCAGCCCGTGTTTTGAGTCTTCATCTTCATCCAGGAGGCAGATCTGAGCACCTCTGTGCACATTCCCTGCAAGAGGAGAGCTTGCCTGCAGAGTACACTGACCACTGAGACTTAGGAGAGAGCTGGAATCCCAGGACTGCTAACAGGGACTAACAGAATCACAGGCAGAACAAATGCCAGCCAGAGACAGCAAGAACAACTAACACCAGAGATTCACAGATGTCAAAAGGCAAATGTAAGAATCTTACTAACAGAAACTAAGACCACTCACCATCATCAGAACCCAGCACTTCCACATCAGCCTGTCCTGGATACCACAACAGACGTGAAAAGCAAGATTTAGATTTGAAATCATATCTCATGATGCTGGTAGAGGATTTTAAGAAGGGCAATATTAACTCACTTAAAGAAATATAGGAAAACACTGCAAAACAGGTAGAAATCCTGAAAGAATTACAGGAAAACACTGCTAAACAGGTAGAAGTGCTTAAAGAGGAAACACAAAAATCCCTTAAAGAATTACAGGAAAACATAACCAAACAGGTGATAGAATTGAACAAAACCATCCAAGACCTAAAAAGGGAAGTAGAAACAATAAAGAAAACCCTAAGGGAAACAACCCTGGAGATAGAAACCCTAGGAAAGAAATCAGGAACCATAGATGCAAGCATCAGCAACAGAATACAAGAGATGGAAGTGAGAATCTAAGATACAGAAGATTCCGTAGAGAACATGGGCACAACAATCAAAGAAAATGCAAAATGCAAAAAGATCCTAACTCAAAATATCCAGGAAATCCAGGACACAATGAGAAGACCAAACCTTAGAATAATAGGAGTAAATGAGAATGAAGATTTTAACTTAAAGGGACAGTAAACATCTTCAACAAAATTAGAAGAAAACTTCCCAAACCTAAAGAAAGAGATGCTCATGAACATAAAAGAAGCCTACATAACTCCAAATAGACTGGACCAGAAAAGAAATTTTTCCCAACACATAATAATCAGAACTACAAATGCACTAAATAAAGATAGAATATAAAAAGCAATAAGGAAAAAAATGTCAAGTAACATAAAAAGGCAGGCCTGTTAGAATTATACCAGACTTCTCAACAGAGACTATGAAAGCCAGAAGAACCTGGACAGATGTTATCCAGATACTAAGAGAACACAAATACCAGCCCAGGCTACTATACCAGCAAAACTTTCAATTACAATAGATGGAGAAAACAAATTATTCTATGGAAAAACAAAATTCACACACCACCTTTCCAGGAATCCAGCCCTTCAAAGGATAATAAAGGAAAAAACATCAAAACAAGGAAACTAAACCCCAGAAAAAGAAAGAAAGTAATCCTTCAACAAACCTAAAAGAAGACAGCCCCAAGAACAGTATCCCAACTTAAACAACAAAAATAACAAGAAACAACAATTACTTTTCTTTAATGTCCCTTAATATCAGTGGACTCAATTCCCTAATAAAAAGACATAGACTAACAGACTTGTTACACAAACAGGACCCAACATTTTGCTGCTTACAGGAAACCCACCTCAGGGTAAAAGATAGACACAACCCCAGAGTGAAAGGCTGGAAAACCATTTTCCAAGCAAATAATCTGAAGAAACAAGCGGGAGTAGCCATTCTAATATCAAATAAAATTGACTTACAATTTAAAGTTATCAAAAAAGACAAGGAGGGGCACTTCATACACATCAAAGTTAAAATCTACCAAGATGAACTCTAAATTCTGAATATCTATGGTCCAAATGCAAGGGCAGCCATATTAATTAAAGAAATTTCCATGAAGCTCAAAGCACACATTGCACCTCAAACAATAATAGTGGGAGACTTCAACACCCCGCTCTCACCAATGGACAGGCCCTGGAAACAAAAAAATAAACAGAGACGCATGGACACTAACAGAAGTTATGAAACAAATGGATTTAACAGATGTCTATATAACATTTTATCCTAAAACAAAAGGATATGCCTTCTTCTCAGCACCTCATGGTACCTCCTCCAAAACTTACCATGTAATCAGTCATAAAACGGGCCTCAACAGATACAAAAATATTGAAATTATCCCATGCATCCTATCAGATCACCAGGGACTAAGGATGATCTTCAATAACAGCATAAATATTAGAAGGCCAACATTGATGTGGAAACTGAACAACACTCTAATCAATGGTCAAGAAGAAATCAGGAAAGAAATTAAAGACTTTTTAGAGTTCAATGAAAATGAAGACACAACATACCCAAACTTATGGGACACATTGAAAGCAGTCCTAAGAGGAAAACTCATAGCTCTGAATGCCTCCACAAAGAAAGTAGAGAGAGCATATACTAGCAGCCTGAGAGCACACCTAGAAGCTCTAGAACAAAAGGAAGCATACTCACCCAAGAGAAGTAGATGGCAGGAAATAATCAAACTCAGGGCTGAAATCAACCAAGTGGAAACAAAAAGAATTATTCAAAGAATCAAACAAACCAAGAGATGATTCTTTGATAAAATCAACAAGATAGATAAACCCATAGCAAGACTAACTAGAGGGCTCAGGGACAGTATCCTAATCAACAAAATCAGAAATTAAATAGGAGACATAAAAAAGGAAACTGAGGAACTCCAAAACTTCATCAGGTACTACTACAAAAGGCTATACTCAACCATACTGGAAAACCTGGATGAAAGGGACAACTTTCTAGACAGATAACAGATACCAAATCAACCAAGTGGAAACAAAAAGAACTATTCAAAGAATCAACCAAACCAGGAGCTGGATCTTTGAGAAAATCAACAAGATAGATAAANCCTTAGCCAGACTCACTAGAGGGCACAGAAACAGCATTCTAATTAACAAAATCAGAAATGAAAAGGGAGACATAACAGATCCTGAGGAAATCCAAAACATCATCAGANCCTANTACAAAAGGNTATACTCAACAAAACTGGAAAACCTGGATGAAATGGACAAATTCCTAGACAGATACCAGGCACCAAAGCTAAATCAGGATCAGATTAATGACCTAAACAGTCCTATATCACNTAAAGAAATAGAAGCNGTCATTAGTAGTCTCCCAACTAAAAAAAGCCCAGGACCAGATGGGTTTAGTTCAGAATTCTATCGGACTTTCAAAGAAGACCTAATTCCAACTCTCCTCAAAGTATTCCACAAAATAGCAACAGAAGGTACTCTACCCAATTCATTCTATGAAGCCAAAATTACTCTGATACCTAAACCACACAAAGATCCAAGAAAGAAAGAGAACTTCAGACCAATTTCCCTTATGAATATCGATGCAACAATACTCAATAAAATCCTCGCAAACCGAATCNAAGAACACATCAAAANNATCATNNATCNTGACCAAGTAGGCTTCATNCCAGGGATGCAGGGATGGTTTAATATAAGGAAATCCATCAATGTAATCTACTATATAAACAAACTCAAGGACAAAAACCACATGATCATCTCATTAGATGCTGAGAAAGCATTTGACAAAATCCAACACCCCTTCATGATAAAAGTCTTGGAAATATTGGGAATTCAAGGCCCCTACCTAAACATAATAAAAGCAATCTACAGCAAACCAGTAGCCAACATCAAAGTAAATGGAGAGAAACTCAAAACAATCCCACTAAAATCAGATTGGGAAAGGATTTTTACCAATCCTAAATCTGATAGAGTACTAATATCCAATATATAAAAAGAGCTCAAGAAGCTGGACTCCAGAAATTCAAATAACCCCATTAAAAAATGGGGTACAGAGCTAAACAAATAATTCTCAACTGAGGAATACCAAATGGCTGAGAAACACCTGAAAAAAATTTCAATATCCTTAATCATCAGGGAAATGCAAATCAAAACAACCTTGAGATTCCACCTCTTAACATTCAGAATGGCTAAGGTCAAAAATTCAGGAGAGGGCAGATGCTGGCAAGGATGTGAAGAAAGAGGAACACTCCTCAATTGTTGGCGGAATTGAAGCTTGTACAGCCAATCTGGAAATCAGTCTGGTGGTTCCTCAGAAAATTGGACATAGTACTACTGGAAGATCCACCAATACCTCTCCTGGGCATATACCAAGAAGATGTTCCAATTGGTAACAAGGACACATGCTCCACTATGTTCACAGCAGCCTTACTTATAATAGCCAGAACCTGGAAAGAACACAGATGTCCCTCAGCAGGGGAATGGATACAGAAAATGTGGTACATTTACATAATGGAGTACTACTTAGCTATTAAAAACAGTAAATGGATGTATCTGGAGGATATCATACTGAGTAAGGTATCCCAATCACAAAAAAACTCACTTGATATGCACTCACTGATACGTGGATATTAGCCCAGAAACTTTGAATACCTAACATACAATTTGGAAAACACAAGAAAATCCTGAAGAAGGAAGACCAACATGTGGATACTTCATTCCTCCTTAGATGGGGGGCAAAATACCCATGGACGGGGTTACAGAGACAATGTTTGGAGCTGAGATGAAAGGATGTACAATTCCAAGACTGCCCCACCCAGGGATCCATCCCATAATCAGTCACCAAATGCAGACACTATTGCATATGCCAGCAAGATTTTGTGGAAAAGACCCTGATATTGCTGTCTCCTGTGAGGCTATGCCTGTGCCTGGCAAATGTAGAAGTGGATGCTCACAGTCATCAATTGGATGGAACATAGGACCCCCAATGGAGGAGTTAGAGAAAGTACCAAGAAGCTGAATGGATCTGTATCCCTATAGGTGGAACAACAATATGAACTAACCAGTACCCCCAGAGCTTGTGTCTCTAGCTGCATAAGATGGCCTAGTCATCTATCATTAGGAAGAACGGCCCCTTGGTCTTGCAAACTGTATATGCCCCAGTACAGGGGAACCCCAGGGCCAAGAAGTGGGAGTGGGTGGGTATTGGAACAGGGCGGGAGCAGGGTATAGGGTACTGTAGGGATAGCATTTGAAATGTAAATAAAGAAAATATCTAATAAAAATTGAAAAAAGAAAGAAACAGGGGAGGAGGAATAGGAGGTTAGTGGGGATACCGGGAAAGGGTATAACATTTGAAACGTAAATAAATTATCCAATTTAAAAATAACAAAACAAACAAACAAACAAAACAGTGTATCTCTTTTGTAGGTATTTTACAATTTTAGCCCCAAATTTCAGCATTACATGTCTTGCTTTAATTTATAAATTGCCTTTTCTCTATTGGACATGTTCAAATTCATCCTATGCTTTCTGGTTCTATGCATATAGGTAAGAATATATTTAATCCATTGACAAAATATAATGCTTTTTTTAGGAAGGTAACTTAGCAAAATCTTACATCATCAAATCACCTCTGCACTCAGAGAAACTGCTCCTGCATTCTTCCAAAGCTGTTAGCTCAGCTTGGGTGTTTAACCCCTGATGAGCCTATAGCCTTGTGATTTAAAACAGACAAATGTCCTGTCTTTTGGAAAGTTAGTCTTTATTCCTATTCATATGTAAGCTCAATTCTGATTGCTATTTATGCCTTTTCTTAACTTAGGAAAACTTTCAACGATATGATACAGTATTTGTTTCATTATCTTATAATCTTGGATATGCCAAAGGCTCAAAATCAGACAATACCCTTGTTTAAACTTAAAAATACTTTTAATATTGAGGTTGGGCTCATAAAATTCTCATACTCTACTAGCATCCCCTATATTTCACAGGGACATGGGATTATGTGATGAGCTCACCAGCCTTTATCACAGGGACATGCTATTGTGGAATGAGCTCCTAATAAAACCAGATACACTGAAACTATTATAAGAAAAAGTGGGGAAGAGCTGGAATACTTGGCTGCAGGGGAAAAGTTCCTAAACAGAACATCAATGTATTATGCTTTAAGAGCAACAATTGACAAATGGGACTGCATAAAATTGCAAAGTTTCTGTAAAGCAATGGATACTATCAAACGGACAAAATGACAACCCAAAGATTTAGAAAAGATCTTTACCAACCCTACATCTTATAGCAGGCTAATATACAAAATATACAAAGAACTCAAGAAGGCACACTCCAGAAAACCAAATAACCCTTTTAAAAAGTAGATTACAGTGCTAAACAAAGAATTCTCATCCGCGGAATACTGAAAGTCTTGAGAAGCACCTTAAAAAATGTTCAACATCCTTAGTCATCAGGAAAATGCAAATCAAAACAAAAACAGGAAGGAAGGGCCAACTGGGGAACAGCCCCACCTGGGGATCCATCATGTCTGCAGACACCAAACCCAACACTGTTGCCATGGTCAAGAGGCACTTGCTGACAGGAACAATGTAAGGCAGTTCCTGGGGAGGTTGGGCCAGCATATGACCAAAGCAGAGGTGAATGGTTGGAGCCAACAATTTGGCTGGACTCAGGGAACCTGGTAAGGGTGGTGGCAGAAAGACTGCAGGAGTAGAGGGGGATTGCAACTCCATTGGAAGAACAATATAGGCTGGCCTGACTACCCAGTTTTCCCAGAGTCTCTACCACCAACCAAGGAGTATACCTAAAGGGATCTTTGGCTCCAGATACATATGTTGCAAAGGATGGCCTTGTCAGATAGCAACTGGAGGGAGACCCTTGGTCCCAGGGAGGTTTGATGGCCCAGAGTAGGGGGATGCTAGAGCAGTGGGATGGGAAAGTGTGGGAGGATGGGGGGAATATTCTCATACAGGTGAAAAGAAGGGGGAGGGCAGATCTGGGTTAGGGGTGGGGGAGGGATAACCAGGAAGTGGGATATCATGGGATGGGGGTTGGTGGAGGTGGTAACAGGGAAGTGGGATATCGTTTCAGATGCAAATGAATGGAGTGATTAATAATAATAAAAGTAAAAAAAAAAGTGAAAATAAAATGTGCCTAGATTAACAAACAGGACGCCCAGTCAACACATATAATCATGCTGCACAGAACATATGATTTCTTTTTAATGTTACTATAGTTGCCAGTGATTTTCAATGTGTTGTTTGATGGCTTTAATGAGAAAGCTTCATAAGAATCAACATTTGAACATTTGGTCTCTTGCTGACTACACTATTTGTGGAGATTATATATAGTTATAGCATTGCTGGAGAAAATACATCACTGGAGGTGAACTTGGAGTGTTTATAACCTTATCCAATTTCCAGTTTGCTTTCTCTGTTTTCTGTTTGCAGTTGAAGAGGTGATCTCTCAACCTCATGCTCCTACTATGATGTCTGATTCCTGTGTGTCCAACAGAGCTTGTCTGCTTGGGGAGGAAGGACACAGGAAGTGACAGCACTTGCCCCATGCTATCAGTGGACAGGTGTTGGATTGTAGTGAAGCTTCCAACACTACTCTAGAGGTGGTAAAGCACAATCTGAGGTGCAAGACAGCTGCAGCCAGTTTGTGAGTTCTAGGGCCTGCAAGGAGACCAGGGTCATCAGGTTCTTGGGCTCTTAGACATCCAGGTGTTGCTGGAAGCCTTGCAAGAGCTGAGAAGTGAATGGGGCTTCACAGGCTGGATCTAGCCCAGGGCTGGGGGTGGGGAATAAGAGGAGATCTTTGGCTGGTTCTACAGGGAGATTGTTTTGGAGAGAGGCCTTCTATGGGAGATTATGGCTCTACTGGCAAAGGCCTTATCAATGGCTCCCCATAGTGGATCCCAATGAAAAGAGGCAGTCCATGGTTTTAAGGCATTTATTGTTACAGCTGAGAGTCCATGGCCACGTGGAGAGAGGGGGAAAAGAAGACAAGAGAGAAAGGCAAGAATAAGAGAGTAAGAGAGGGAGGAGGGGGCAAACAACCCCTTTTATAGTGGGCCAGGGCTAACTGGCTATTGCCAGAAAACTGTGAGGAGGAGCATGCCTACCTATTGTCAGGTAACTGTGGGGGTTGGGTCCAAACATAATACCAGGGGCTTGTGGCATTGTCCTATGTGACTGATATCCACCAAATTATGGAGTTGGGGGTCTCCTGTCAGGAGCCTGATGTCTGGGAGCTTTGCCAACTTCCATCTGTTCCTTGCAAAGTTATCTGCTCGGTCTCTAGGGTTTAAATCTAGCTCAACTAGAAATCAAGCTGCCTTTCATGGTCTTACACTCTACATGTGGAGGGGCTTGGAGCATTGCCCTTATGTGACTAATGGCCACAAATCTATGGAGGACTGCAGCTAGGGACAGTGGCCTGGAGCCTGGGAACAGGCAAAGTGCCTACTGCTATTCAGTGTCTCTTGGCCTCTGAGCCTTAGTTCAACTGGGGACCAAGCTACCTTTCCCAGCCCCACAGATTCCTACACTATTCTTCCCTAGGGTGATGGAAACGCAACGTGGATTATGATTCTAGAAAAATAACTTGACAGGCAAAAATATACATAACGTCTTATAAAACTCAAAGATTTCTACAAAAGTATCCCTTGCTACTTTCCATGCAGTGTTTTCTATGCTGCTCAATAAGAATGAGGCAAAGCCCTTTGTTCTGGACATACACATTCATAAATACAGACACATAGTGGCATAGACAAATGCATAACAGCAGGTTTACAAAACAACTTTCAGGCAGGTAGTTTCAGATTGATATAACAGACAGACAGAGGGTAGAAGTCGCAGGGAAAATGATGCAGAGAATTCAAGTTTAGGATTACTCTTGGTTTAATCACTAAAAGAGGTAGTGCTTTGCATTCTTTACATAATGAGACAGCAATGCATCATTGCTAACTCTGAGGTTATTATTAATATGTTCAAAGCAAATTCATACTATGTAAAAAAATTCTAAATAGAGTGATCAGACCTGTATTTTAAAGGATATTTCTAGTTACATTGTAGACCAAAAGTCATGTATAAAAAGAGACATAATAAAATCCATGTAAAAGATATTAGGCCCAGAGTCAGAGTAGTGTATTTGATTAATCTTCAGTTCATTTAGATTTTAGTACAAAATAATGGAAGGTAATGAGATGTGTTTATAATGTTTTACGGACAAGAAATATCATCCTTTGTAATTTAATAAACTAGTTCCATTTCCCTTCCAATTAGATCACATACCTAACTACAAGGAATATAGCATATAAGCCTCTGTTTTCTCTATAAATTACATTCATAGACAAACTATAAGCACTCTTGGTGGTAGATGTATTTCAAAAAAGACAGAGGATGTATTTGATACATTTCCCCCATGCATTTTATAGGCTTATATTATTGTATACGTCTTTTGTGAGCTTTGACACTTACATATGTAAATATAATTACTGTGTGAATTACTCAATGAATAAAGGTCTTATAATAAATTAGTAATAAAACAGGGAAGATAATAACAGGAACATATTAGTGCAATATAGGTTAAAATTTTATCATTATGAATAAAATCATAATCCCTGACAATAGCCAAATTCTAATTCCTCCATCATTAACTTTGTAAGTTTAGCTATCTTCAAGTTTTTTCCATGATTTGTGGCAATTCATCTTCAGGTCAATACTTGAAAAATATTCAAAATTCATTGTATACAATGTTGAAAACTGTCTGAAAATATGTATAACTGTGTATAGTAGTTTGCTTTGCATAGGAAGTGGCACTATACAAAGGTATTCCTTGTTGGTCTTGTTGTAATAGGTGTGTTTCACTGTAGCATGGGCTTT
This sequence comes from Mus pahari, assembly GCF_900095145.1. Classification (NCBI taxonomy): domain Eukaryota; kingdom Metazoa; phylum Chordata; class Mammalia; order Rodentia; family Muridae; genus Mus; species Mus pahari. The sequence goes on from NC_034613.1 coordinate 53,635,138, forward strand.
AATACCCTTGTCCTAGCTGCCTGGAAGCCAGTCTTCTCCTGGAGGCCTTCAGATGAAGATGCAGAATTCTCAGCTCCTCCTGCACCATGCCTGCCTACATGCTACCATGTTCCTGCCTTGATGATAATGGACTGAACCTCTGAACCTGTAAGCCAGATCCAATTAAATCTTCTTATAAGAGTTGCCTTGGTCATGGTGTCCACAGCAAGAATGCCCTAAAACACTGTGTAAATCATTTCTTCACATTCTTCTTGGATATTCTGTCTATATAGTGATGGCTACAAGATACAGCAAAGAAATATTGATTTAAGATATAAAAATATTTCCACTTTGGGTCATTTTCCAAATTTTAATTGCTTCAGGATAAAATGCAGTACTTTCCTTTTGAAAGCAATTTGCCACATAAACAAGAGAAAGAAATGCCTATAATTGCCACATCTCTTTGAAAGCCTTTATAAAACTGTATTTTGTTCATTATTGCTTTGTTCTATAATTTTACATTGTTTTATTTCAAGAACTCCTTTGTGTTAGATGTAAACTACATTTTCAGAATAAATACCAACATGAACTAAAAGATATACTTAATGAAGTGCTTTTTAAGGTATTTTTCACCTTCTTTTGATATTAAACTTAGATGCTTAATCTAGAATTCCAAGACTCAACACAGACTTTATTTTGAAAATACTTGTGGTTATTAAAAATAATGCAGTTCAATGTGTGAATATCTACTGGTGATAATACATGTTCCTTTCTATTTGAAGTCCCATGGGATTCCTCTATGGACTTATGCAAAAGGCCATTTAAAATCAATACTGTCCTTCAAACTTGGTTTCTTACATTTACCATTGTTTGCTATCAGTAGAATTAATTTCATCTCAAATAACAGTTCCCTGTAGTAAAACAGCCTCTTCTGTTGAATTTTTTTACATGAAGTTTCTCAATACTTGTTATGACTGTCAGAGCCTCGAAAATACACAGTATTCAAAGACTTCTCTATATTCTTATTTTATTTGGTGCTACATTACATATGAGAAGTAAGTAAAATTGATAGTGATAATATCTATAAATTCCTACATGGATGTATATCTTGACTTTTTAAAGGAAATTTATTATTTAAAGCATATATCTGATTGTGCCATGATTAACATAAACACCATAATTTTTTCTGCTTTCAGCTATATTACTTCTCTGTCATTTCCCAAAAGGAAGAAGAAGGAAAGTCTATTAATAAGGAGAAAACAAAAAATCCAGGAGAGAATAGGGATGGAGAGAAAATAGCTCACCGTAATAAACATTGCTACATATGACAAATATATGAACAATGTTGTATGACTATCTTTGTAGAGGAAAATATTATACAAGTTGCCAAGTTAGAAATATAATCAAAAGGCTTACCCAGCTAAAAAGCCTGAAAAAAAGGGAACAATAACCATATTGGTAAGCTGACCTAAAAAGTTTAATAGTGACAGATATGTGTTGATATAAACCAGGAGCTATCTAAAGGCCTGCTCAATATTTGAGGCCTCATATCTGGTACTGAAAACCTAACCAAGTATCTATGATTGGAAATGTTATATACACTAGAGGAAATCCTATTAATTCCATTAATCTAAAGAAGTATGATTTCTAACTGTATTATAAACAGTTATGATCATACCCACACATAAGTGTGGCTTTCACTCGTCATCAAATAAGCCTCCTCCTGCTCTTGCTCCTCCTGCTGCTCACAGAATACTAAGACTGCTGCTGGTACAGTTTCTTTTAGATAGGACAGGGAAATTGAATGGATTGAAGAAAGTTAGAACAATGAAGAAAAACAGAGAAAACTAATAACAGTCTGCTAAATAGGATAAAACATTATCAGCCATTCATTTGTTAAAATATTAAATTGTAAACTATACAACCTATACAAATGAAAGAAAAAATAATGAATAAGACAAACAAAGCAACTAACATATGAATAAGGAAGCAGAACAAATACTCAAGGTCATCCAAGTGACTAACAAATGTTAAAATGGGCTCAATATGACTTATCCCTCAGAAAGTACTGATAAGAATGTATCTTTTCATATTATGATGGCTATACAGTTTGAAAATAACATATCAAAGATTGAAATACGTGTAAAAAAAAAAAACACTTGCACTTGCAAATAGGAGGAATGTAAGTAGGTTCAAAATCTTATCCATTATCTTTCAGTATCATTATAGTAGGGACTAGGTATCCAATGTACTAACTGTATCTTGACCTCTTCAAACTGATGTAACCCACCACATTACATTGGTTCTGCTGGGATGTTACATGTCAGGTTGACATCTTCAAGGCTTAAGAATAATTGATGCTGTACTTTCTACTAATATAATCTCTATCTATATACTTATTAAATATTAGGAGACAGGAACAATATTTTAAACTCTTAAGATCCAGGGATTTTGGTATCTTACACATGTAATTTCAGCACTTGGAAGGTGGATACAAGTTTATGATAAGTTTAGTTTCAGGTATATAGTATGACTGAGAATACCATGGAATACATGACAACCTACGAAAAGGGCCTAAATATGTATATATTTACATACTTATGTACATACATACATAATTTGAAAAAATTAAGCAGGCAAAAAAACCAGTAAGACATGAAGTTTGTTCATGTCATGATAGTATGATAGCTTTTGAAAAGATTTATCATTCTTAGGTATATTTATGTATTATAAGATTTGTTTTTTAAACATTTTTATTAGATATTTTCTCCATTTAAAATTCAAATGCTATCCTGAAAGTCCCTTATTCCATCCTTCCTTTCCTGCTCCCCAACCCACCCACTCCTGCTTCCTGGCCCTGGTATTCCTCTGTAAGAGTTGTTTTTAATAGCTGAGTAGTATTCCATTGTGTAAATGTACCACATTTTCTGTATCCATTCCTTTATTGAGGGACATCTGGGTTGTTTCCAGCTCCTGGCTATTATAAATAAGGCTGCAAAGAACATAGTGGAACATGTGTCCTTGTTATATTTTGGAGCATCTTCTGGGTATATGACCAAGGGTGGTATGGCGGGGTCCTTAGGTAGTACTCTGTTCAATTTTCTGAGGAACAGCCAAACTGATTTCCAGAGTATTTGTACCAGCTTGCAATTCCACCAGCAATGGAGAAGCGTTCTTCTTTCTCTACATCCTCGCATGCATGCCACAGGTGACTCAAGAAGAAGAAAGGACAAAGTATGGATACTTCAATCCTTCATAGTAGGGGGAATGAAATACCCATGGAAGGAGTTACAGAAACAAAGTGTGGAGCAGAGACTGAAGGAAAGGCCATCCAGAGATTGCCACACCTGAGAATCCATCCCATATACAAACACAAAATCCAAACACTTTTGTGGATGTCAACAAAAGCTTGCTGATAGAATCCTGTTATATCTGTTTCCTGAGAGGCTCCCCCAGTGCCTGACAAGTACAGAGGTTGATGCTTCCAGCATACCATTGGACTGAGCACAGGGTCCTCAATGAAAGAGCTAGAGATAGGACCCAAGGAGCTGAAGGGGTTTGCATCCCCATAAGGAGAAAAACAATATGAACTAACCGGTACACCCAGAGCTCCCAGTGACTAAACCACCAACCAAAGAGTACACATGGTGGGGCTCATGGTTCCAGCTGCATATGTAGCAGAGGATGGCCTAGTCAGTCTTCAATGGGAGGAGAGGCCCTTTGATCCTGTGAAGGCTTAATGCCCTAGTATAGGGGAAGGCCAGGGCCAGGAAGCAGCTATGGGTGGGTTGGTGAGCAAGGACAGGGCAGGGGGAGAATATAGGGTGTTTTTGGAGGGGAAACAAAGAATGGGGATAACATTTGAATTGTAAATAAAGAAAATATCTAATAATAAAACAAAGGAATAAAGAGAGTTGTTTACTGTACAAAATAAGAAAATAGAGACAAAATGGTATGAAACACCTAAAACACTACTATCCCTGAATCGTAGTTGTAAATAAAAGAATCAAGTGCATAAGTAAGTGGGTCTTAGGTTTGAATATATATATTCAAATATATATATATATATATTCCAACTTATCCTATTGATCAATAAATTTTAGGAGGTAGCAGAAATATTCTAAAAGAAAGCACATAAACTGAAACCCAGAAGGAGACAAGAAAGACAGGAGATTTTCATCTCATGACAGCATAATTATCTTCTGAATTAGTGGATGAGTTTGTGTTAACTTACATGATTGTCTATTCTAGATCCAGACTATATTTGTGTATGTCAATTACTTCAAATTCTTAGGTGAATATTGCTAGTGATTAGCCTTTGCAATTTCCTTTATGAGTTTCAAAAGGACTCTGCAACCCTTAATTATTCACCTACATCAGTACGACAAGGCAAGAATTATTGCCTTCATCGAACCAAAGAAAACCAAGGGGTCAAGCGGATCCCTGCAGTCCCCAAAGCAAGAAAATGACAAGATGAGTCAATACTTCCTTATTTCATCTCTATATTTAGACATTGACTTTTGAAATTTTTCTACTAACACAATGACAGGGCCTGAAACTATACTAAGGCATATTATTCTACCTATCACTTAGAGGAAGATGTTTTTGAAAATTAGAGTTTGAAGAAACTCAGAAATCACAGAGAGTTGAGGGCAGAGAATGATATTTTTCAGCTAGAGGAATGAGCTGTCATATTCCTGGGGAGAAACTGGGGCTTCAATAGAACTTTTTAAAACATGGGCACGCAAGGCCAGGACAGACAAATACAGACCACAAGACAAGCCACCATGATGGCATCTGAGAAATGTTCCACATCAAAAATACTTTTCCTCAGCAGGTTGAAGCATGAGATAGAATAACTCTTAAAAAAATAAAAGAAAGAAAGAAAAGAAAAAGGGAAGTGGGCTTATTTGAGATTTATGCTTTGACTCAATTCCCCTTTCTTTCTTTTATTTTTTTTTTGGTATGCTATTTTTGAAATGAATCATTATTGAAAAAGAAAAATAACTCAGTACATCTGTTTATCGTTTGATAAAACTAAATAAGCAAACATAAATAAAAGTTGATACTCATTGTTTTATTTTAATTCATTTCAGTGTTGTATCATTTACTTCAGACTCCTTTTGATGCAAATTATGTTACATTCAGGGAGTAAATCATGTCGAGGGGCAAATAGTAGACATTTATAAAGTTTTGTAATATAATTGCTGAAATGTTTACAAGTGGATTGTTTTATATTGTTTTCCAGTGTACTATATGCATATGTTTATGGTTATATCAACAACCCTTCCCACTCTTCAATCCACAGTATGGAATACAGTGTTACCACTTCACACTCAACTTCATGTTCTCTTTCTTTATAACCCATTCAGTTAGATGTTTGTTTTTCAGCTATTTTTGGTGGTTTGTCCTTTTCTGAATTATTAAAGGAACTTGATCATCTCTCTGCCTGGAGCTATAAAATGGCAACTGCTTCTTGACTATGGATACAAATTCATACATATTTTGCACAATTCCATACTATGATTTTATATGACTTGATGTATAGATCTTATGGATGTTGCCATGATCACTGTTATTTCATATGTAATATTGTTTCAATGTGTTTGAAATAGATTATTTCCTTGTAATCATCAATCACCTCTATCATTTACAATCTTTCCAACCCCTCTTCCACAGTTATCCCTGAGCCTCGGAAGGATAAGTGGGGACACAGATATACCAGTTAGAAATGTATATTCTGACCTCTCTTATTTTCTGCACAATGAATAGATGTGACTCTCTGTGTTAATTGCCTTCTACCTAAGAAGTAACTTCTCAAATGAGAATTGAAAAATATAATGATCTATAGATATAACAATAAGTCATCAGGAGTTGTTTAAATCCTATATTCATTAATCCAAATTGAAGTAATAAATGATGGATTGCCTATGGCCTAACTAGCCACAGGTACTTTTCTACATAATGAATTCCATATTATAGATTAGAATTTATTTTCAACCAGAAGGTAGTTGGTTGATCTTATAACATTCATGTCACTATTGTGCAAATGGGAATATCCTGTTGGTCCAGATGTATTTATAGCTCTCAGGACAAACAGGTGGATATGGTTAATGATTACATCTTATTCTCAACACTTGTTTCATTTTTAATAGATATTTTCTTATATTTACATTTTGAATATTGTCCCCTAACCTGGTTTCCACTCTGAAAATCCCTATCCCCTTTCACCTCCCTCTGGTCACCAGACATCCCATTCCTGCTTCCTGCCCCAGGCATTCCCCTATACTGGGGCATAGAACCTTCAAAGGATCAAGGGCCTCTTTTCCCATTGATGAATGACTAGGTCATCCTCTGCTACATATGCAGCTAGAGACAAACCATGTGCTTTCTTTGATTAGTGGTTTAGTCCCAAGGAGCTATGGGGGTACTGGTTAGTTCACATTGTTGTTAGTCCTATAGGGCTGCAAATCCCTTCAGCTCCTTGGATCCTTTCTCTAGCTCCTTGATTGGGGATCCTATGCTCCATCCAATGGATGACTGTGAGCATCCACATCTGTATTTTCCAGGCATTGGCAGAGTCTCTTAGGAGACAGCAATATCAGGCTCCTGTCAGCAAAATCTTGTTGGCATCCACAATAGTGTCTGAGTTTGGTGGTTGTTTATGGGATGGATCCCCAGGTGGGGCAGTCTCTGGATGGTCCTCCCTTCAGTCTCTGCTCCATACTTTGTCTCTGTAACTCTTTGCATGGGTATTTTGTTCCCCCTTCTAAGAAGGATTAAAATATCCACACTATGGCCTTCATTCTTCTTGAGTTTCATGTGTTTTGCAAATTGTATCTTGGGTATTCTGAGCTTCTGGGCTAATATNCACTAATCAGTGAGTGCATATCATGTGTGTTATTCTGTGATTGGGTTAACTCACTCAGGATGATATTCTCCAGATCCATCTATTTGCCTAAGAATTTTTTAAATTCATTGTTTTGAATACCTGCATAGTACTACTCCATTGTGTAGATGTACTGCATTTTCTGCATCCATTCCTCTGTTGAGGGACATCTGGGTACTTTAAAGCTTCTGGCTATTATAAATAGGGCTGCTGTGAACATAGTGGAGCATGTGTGCTTATTACCTGTTGGAAGATCTTCTGGGTATATGCCCAGAAGAGGTATAGCAGGATCCTCCGGTAGTACTATGTCTAATTTTCTGAGGAACCGCCAGACTGATTTCC
>NC_034613.1:53643460-53650225 GCF_900095145.1 Mus pahari
ACACCCCTCCTCGGGCGGGGAAAGGTGCTGGGTGCTGGATCAGCCTGGGGACTGCTGCCAGGCGAACACCCCTCCTTGGGCGGGACAGGCGCCGGAAGACCGGGACCAGACCCGGGTCCCTCCTCAGCAGTCTGCTCTCTCCCCTCCCCGGCATTGCACTGGAGCCCCAGCTGTGTTTTGAAGTTGTCTATCAGGTTTAGGAGTTCTATGGTGAAACTTTTGGTATCAATTAAGTATACTATCATATCACCTGAAAATAGTGATATTTTAACTTCTTCCTTTCCAATTTGTATCACTTTAATCTCCTTTTTTGTCTAACTGATCTGGCTAGGACTTCAAGTTCCATATTGAATAGGTAGGGAGAGACTGGGCAGCCTTGTCTTGTACCTGATTTTAATGGGATTGCTTCAAGTTTCTCTCCTTTTAGCTTGTTACTGGCTACTGGTTTACTGTATATTGATTTTACTATGTTTAGGTATAGGTATTGAATTCCTGATCTTTCTAAGACTTTTAACATGAGGGGGTGTTGGATTTTTTCAAATGTTTCTCAGCATCTAATAAGATGATCATGTGTTTTTTTTTCTTTGAGTTTGTTTATATAGTGGATTACATTGATGGATTTCCATATGTTGAACTATCCATGCATCACTTGGATGAATCCTACTTGATTATGATGGATGATCATTTTGATGTGTTCTTGGATTTGGTTTGCGAGAATTTTATTGTGTACTTTTACATCAGTATTCATAAGGAAAATTGGTCTGAAGTTCTCTTTCTTTGTTGGGTCTTTGTGTGGTTTAGGTGTCAGAGTAATTGTGACTTCTTAGAATGAATTGGGTAGAGTACCTTCTGTTTCTGTTTTGTAGAATAGTTTGAAGAGAATTGGAATTAGGTCTTCTTTGAAGGTCTGGTAGAACTTTGCACTAAACCCAACTCACCCTAGGCTTTTTTTTTTTTTTTTTTTTTTTTTTTGGTTGGGAGTCTATTAATGACTGTTTCTACTTCTTTAGGTTCATGGGACTGTTTGGATAGTTTATCTGATCCTGATTTAACTTGGGTACCTGGTATCTGTCTAGAAAATTGCCCACTTCTTCCAAGTTCTCCAGGATTGTTGAATATAGGCTTTTACAGTAGGACCTGATGACTTTTTGGATTTCCTCAGATTCTGTTGTTATGTCTCACTTTTCATTCCTGGTTTTATTAATGAGGATACTGTTGTGTGCCCTTAGTTAGTCTGGCTAAGAGTTTACATATTTTGGTGATTTTCTCAAAGAACAAGCTCTTTGTTTGGTTGATTCTTTGTATAGTTGTTTTTGTTTCCACTTGGTTGATTTCAGCCCTGAGTTTATTTTTATTTGCCACTGTCTACTGCTCTTGGGAGAAGTTGCTTCTTTTTGTTCTAGAGCTTTCAGGTTTGCTTTCAAGTTGCCAGTGTATGCTCTCTCCAGGTTCTTTTTGGAGGCACTCAGAGCTTTGGGTTTTCCTCTTAGGACTGCTTTCATTGTGTCCCATAAGTTTGGGTATGTTGAGGCATCATTTCCATTAAACTCTAAAAAGTCTATAATTTCTTTCTTTATTTCTTCCTTGACCAAGTTATCACTGAGTACAATGTTGTTCAGATTCCATGTGTATTTTGACTTTCTATTGTTTATGTTATTATTGTTATATTATTATGCATGTTATTATTTCAAGATTTTTGTATCTGTTGAGTTCTGTTTTGTGACCAATTATATTGTTAATGTTGGAGAAGGTACCAAGAGGTGCTGACCACAAGGTATATCCTTTTGTTTTAGGATAAAATGTTCTATAGCTATCTGTTAAATCCATTTGTTTCGTAACTTCTGTTATTTTCACTGTGTCTCTGTTTAGTTTCTGTTTCCATGATCTGTCCATTGATGAGAGTAGGCTGTTGAAGTCTCCTGCTATTATTGATTATTGTGTGTGGTACAATATGTGCTTTGAACTTTAGTAAAGTTTCTTTTACAAATGAGAATGACCTTGCATTTGGAGCATAGATGTTCAGAATAGAAAGTTCATCTTGGTAGATTTTAACTTTGGTGAGTATGAAGTGTCTTTACTTATCTTTTTTGATAACTTTAGGCTGAAAATTGATTTTATTTGATATTAGAATGTCTACTCCAGCTTTTTTCTTGGCACCGTTTGCTTAGATAATTGTTTTCTCTGAGGTAGTATCTGTTTTTGTCTGTGAGGTGGGTTTCCTGTATGCAACAAAATGTTGGTTCCTGTTTACATATGCAGTCTGTTAGTCTATGTCTTTTTATTGTGGAATTGAATCCATTGATATTAAGAGATATTTAGGAAAAGTAATTGTTGCTTCCTGTTATTTTTGCTGTTAGAGTTGGTATTATTTGCATGGGATTTCTTCTTTTAGTTTTGTTGAAAGATTACTTTCTTGCTTTTTCTAGGGCTTAGTTTCCCTCTTTGTCATGGAGTTTTCCCTTTATTATCCTGGGGAGGGCTGGATTCATAGTAAGATGTTGTGTGAATTTGGTTTTATCATGTAATACTTTGGATTTTCTATCTATGGTAATTGAGAATTTTGCTGGGTACAGTAGCCTGGTCTGGCATTTTGTTTGCTTATGTTCTATATAACATCTGCCCAGGTTCTTTAGCTTTTATAGTCTCTGGTAAGAAGTCTTATGTAATTCTAACGAGTCTGCCTTTATATGTTACTTGACCTTTTCCCTTACTGCTTTTACTATTCTTTCTTTTTGTTTATTTGGTGTTTTGATCATTATGTGACAGGAGGAATTTCTTTTCTGGCCCAAACTATTTGGAATTCTGTAGGCTTCTTATATGTTCAAGGGCATCTCTTTCTTTAGGTTAGAGAAGTTTTCTTCTATGATTTTGTTGAAGATATTTACTGGCCCTTTAAGTTGAAAATCTTCTTTCTCATCTATACCTATTATCCTTAGGTTTGGTCTTCTCATTGTGTCCTGGGTTTCCTGGATGTTTTGAGTTAGGATCTTTTTGCATTTTGCATTTTCTTTGATTTGTTGTGTCCAGGTTTTCTATGGAATCTTCTGCATCCGAGATTCTCTCTTCAATCTCTTGTATTCTGATGGTGATGCTTGCATATATGGCTACTGATATCTTACATAGGTTTTCTATCTCCAGAATTGTCTCCCTTTGCCATTTCTTTATTGTTTCTACTTCTGTTTTTAGATCCTGGATGGTTTTGTTCAGTTCCTTCAACTGTTTGGTTGTGTTTTCCTGTAATTCTTTAAGCAATTTTTGTGTTTCCTCTTTCAGGCTTTCAATCTGTTTACCTGTGTTCTCCTGTATTTCTTTAAGGGAGTTATTCATGTCCTTAAAATACTCTACCAGCATCATGAGATATGATTTTAAATCCAAATCTTGCTTTTCTGGGGTGTTGGGTTATCCAGGACTTGCTGTGGTCAGAGTACTTGGTTCTGATTATATCAAGTAGTTTTGCTTTCTCTTGGTAAAATTCTTGTGTTTGCCTTCTGCCATTTGATAATCTCTGGTATTAGATGTTCTTCCTGTCTCTGTATTGAGCTTGTTTTTCCTGTGAGTCTGTAAACCTGTGTTAGCACTCCTGGGAGACAAGCTCTTTCCTGGCAAAACCAGTTCACAGAGGGCTGTGGAACAGCCCCACCTCCTGAGTGCAGATAGAAACAGGTAGGACCCTGTCCCACCTGTTTTTCTTCTTCTAAGGTCTGTGTGCTCCTGAGTTGTCCCATTTTAGAAAGTCACCAGAGAGAAAATGGTGATCTCTCTCACTTATTTCAACAGCTGGAAATTTACCTCTTCCTGGATGATGTGAATTTATGGAAAAATGTATATGGAATGAAAAGGATAGTAGAATAGAGGGCTAATATCAAAAATATATAAAGAACTCAAGAAACTAATCTCCAGAACACCAAACAACCCAATAAACAATGGGATATGGAATTAAACAGAGAGTTTACAACAGAAGAATCTCGAATGGCCAAGAAGCAGTCAGAGAAAGTGTTCAAAATCCTTAATGATCAGGGAAAGGCAAATCAAAATGACCCCGAGATACCACCTTACTCCAATCAGAATGGTGAAGATCAAAAACTCACTTGACAGCAGATGATGGCAAGAATGCAAAGGGGAACATTCCTCCACTTCTGGTTGGATTGGAAACTCTGGAATTCAAACTGGAGGTTCATCAGAAGATTGGAAATTAATCTACCTGAAGACCCAGCAATACTACCACTCTTGGGCATATAACTAAAGATGCCACACCATGCCATAGGGGTATGTGCTTCACTGTGTTCATAGCAGCCTTACTTGTGATAGACAGAAACTGGAAACAACCCAGATGTCCCACAATGGAAGAATGAAAACAGAAAATATTGTTTATTTACACAGTGGAATTTTATTCAGGTATTAAGAATGAAGACAACATGAGTTTTGCAGGTAAATGCATGGAACTAGAAAATACCATCCTGAGTGAGGTATCTCAGACCCTAAACGACACACATGGTGTATACTCACTAATAAGTGGATATTAGCCAAAATGTACAGAATACTGAGGATATGATCCATAGGACTCAAAAAGGTCAACAAGTCATTGGGCCCAAGAGAGGATGCTTCAATTCCACTAGGGAGGAGAAGAACCAAGAAGGCAAAGGGAAGGAGAGAGCTGGGTAGGAGTTGGGAGGGGGATTGGCAGAGAAAAATGGAACATGATCAGGTTTGGGGCAGGGGGACCAATAGAAATATACTACCTCAGGAGGTAGGAGGTGGGAGGTGTGGGGACCCACTAGAATGTACCAGAGACCTGGGAGGTAAGAAATTCTTGGTACTTAAAGGGAGAGACCTTAGATGAAATGCTCAACAATAGGGAGATGGAAATTGTAGAATACACCTCCAGTAGAAAGATAGGGCATCAAGTGGAAGGATGGAGTTGCCATACCACAGTCAAATACTGACTCAGAATTGTTCCTATGTAAAAGAACTGCAGGGACAAAAATCAAGAAAGGAGGTTCCATGACTGGTTCAAATGGGGATCAGTCTCAAGGGAAGACTCCAAGGCCTGACACTATTACTGATGCCATGGTGTGCTTACAGACAGGAGTGTAGCATGGCTGTCCTCAGAAAGGTCCAAAAAGCATCTGAAAGAGTAAGATGCATGTACTTATATCTAACCAATGGTTGGAAGTCAGAGACATCTGTGGTTGAATTAGGGAAAGGCTGGAAGAAGTTGAGGAGGGAAACCTCATAGGGAGATCCATATTCTCAACAAACCTGGACCCCTGAGGTCTTTTAGATAACTAGCCACCATCCCAACAGCATACACTAGCTGGTCTGAGGCCCTTGACACATATACAGCAGAGGACTGCCTAGTCTGGCTTCAATGAGAGAAGATGCACCTAACCCTTGAGAAACTTGAGGCCCCAGGAAATGGCAAGGCCTGGTGGAGTATGAGGCAGTGTGTGGGTGTAGGGACATCCTGTTGGAGATGAGGGAGAAAAAATGGAATGAGGAACTCTCTTAGGGCAGAATGGTAGGATGTTAACGCCTGTACTGTAAAAAAAGATTAAAGATAATTTTAAAAGATTTAAAAACTTAAAAACATACAAAGTCAAAGCAAATAGCTAAATGTAATATTGGATATATATATATATATATATATATATATATATATATATATATATTAAACAAAGTGCTATATTAAGCATAAACCCACTGAAATATATTAGTTTCCTAAAAAAAAAAGTTTCAAAAGATGTCATTTTGCATTGAAAAAATTAAACAATAATATAACATAAACTTATATTTTTGCAATAAAATAACAGATATCAATAAAAATGTCAAACCACAATATCTTTATGGAAAAAATGATTTTCTATGTCTGCATCTGCAAATACTTCTTAGTATAAGGCCATAAGCATAGTGTGTGACATCATAATGTTAAATGGGATTTTATCCCTGTATCAAAAATTCACTCTGACATGTTGTTATAAGAAAAAAAGACAAGTTACAGAAAATATGTCACATATTATACAATAGATTTGCTTCCAGAATTTATAAGGTAGTCAATCAACTAAATAGCAAGAGTAGCAAATGGGAAAAAGTTTGAAAGGACAATAACTTGAGAGAAAATACAGATATTCTATAGAAACATGGAAATATGTTTAGTATCAGGAGTTATTAGGAACATCAACAATGTTTCTGTAGACACAGTTTTATGTACATATAGGAAATTTGCTGTGTCTGGCTTGGTCATGTAAGGAACAGTATGACCTGGTTGCCTGCCCCCTGAACAAAGCCAGCAGGGAGTGGTCCTCTATGAATGTTGATGGTTGTTGTGGGCAAAAGGCTAATTTGTATAATAGTGCACATATTTTCATATTCATGCTTTGAGGACTGTCCTCTCTGCCAATGTTAATGACTATGATAATCAGAAACAGCAGGAGTCCTGGAGACATGGCCATGTCTGTGTCTCACCAAAATGGTAGAAAGCTGTGTCCTTCAAGACAGCCCTTAATGCTGTAGGAAAGAATGCTGAAGACATGAGTCCAAAAATATATGATTTCTCAACTATGGAAAATCTAAGGATCCAATTATTCTGATAGCTAAACCACACAAAGATCCAACAAAGAAAGAGAACTTCAGACCAATTTCCCTTATGAATATCGATGCAAAAATACTCAATAAAAATCCTCGCAAACAGAATCCAAGAACACATCAAAATGATCATTCATCATGACCAAGTAGGCTTCATCTCAGGAATGCAGGGATGGTTTAATA
>NC_034613.1:53650585-53652483 GCF_900095145.1 Mus pahari
AACTCCTAAACCTGATAAACAGCTTCAGTGCTGTAGCTGGATATAAAATTAACTCAAACAAATCAGTGGCCTTCCTCTACATGAAGGACAGACGGGATGAGAAAGAAATTAGGGAAACAACAGCCTTCACAATAGTCACAAATAATATAAAATACCTTGGTGTGACTCTAACTAAGGAAGTGAAAGATCTGCATAATAAGAACTCCAATACAAATTGTATAAGGAACTTAACATATCCAGAGGAACAGAAATAGGTGTACTATGAACCAGTTTGTCAGAAAGATACAAAGGAAGGGGATAAAGAGATTTAGGAAGTGGTGATTTCAGGGCAAGGTCCCAACCAGCTGAGATATTTTTGTTTATGCTTAGAAAGACTTTGAATTCAGATTCCTGAATTCAAGTCAGTCTGGGCCAAGGCTAATTTAGGTCCAGGCATGGTAAGAGTGGTAATGTTAGGGTGGGGTCCCACCCAACTATCTTAACATCTGTGAATGTGCTTGGTGTCTCTTCTAAGAATCCAAGAGCTTGAGTCATAGGATGCTGATTCATGGAATAATAAAAAGGGGACCTGGGGCAAAGACTGAGTTGATGTATAAATAAAAGACTAGGCTTTTGATCTACAAGAGATAAGCTATGCAGAGAGTTTCTAGAATAGCAAGTGAAAGCTGTCTGGAGCAGAGAAGAACACATAAAAAAAAAGTCTGAAAAACTGCTTTGAGCAGAAAATAGAGAGAATGCTATCTGGAAAGCCATCTCAATAAGAACCTAGGCTGTCAGCTTGTACCCAAGATTTGTTTTCGAGTTGTTTATTTTGTCATTCCCAGACATCCCTTCTCTCAGAATCGCACTCCAAGCTGAGACTGGGTGCTTAGCAGAAACTGGTATTTAATTCATTGCTAATGAAAATATAAATTTATAGTGGTCTGAAACATGCTTTGATACCGTACACAAAAATGAAACTGAATTTATCACATAACCTGGGAATTTTACTAAATAATAGCTTCCCAAAATAAATGATAATTTGAGTTAGCTCAACTTACATGGGGTAAGTGTCTATAGAAGTATGGCTTATCATCTCCTTAAACTGGAAATAACCATTACTTGGTGAATTAACAGCAAAGGGCAAAAGAACTCCAAAATTATATACCAATAAAATATATGTAAAATTTTGGATATTAAAGTAACTATGGAGAGTTTAAAAATTCAGTCTGAGTGGACAAGTGCTGGATTCTGCTTTTAATCATAACATTCAGGAGGTAGAAGAATAACTGTCTCAAAAAAAATCTTTTACATTATAACCTACCCACAAAACCTTCAACAACAACAACAAAAAAATGTGTCCTGCCTATAATATGTGTATGGATAAAGATGGAGGAGGGAGTGAGGGAAAAAGCAACAGATGACGACTGGCTAACTTGAGACCCATCCAATGGGAGAGAGCCTTACCCTGACAATACTAATGATATTCTGCTATGGTTGCAGAATGGAGCCTAATGTAATTGTTATTTGTGAGGTTTCATCCAGCAACTGGTACAAACAAGTTTAGAGACCAACAGCCAAACATTACACATATCTCAGGGAGTCTTGTAGAAGACTGTCTCTGGCATCAATGCTATTGCCTGACTTTAGATCCCTTTCCCCTAGATAGGCTACCTTGCCTGGCCTCAGAGAGAGAAAATGTACATATTTCTGATAAGAGTTGATGTGCCAGGCAGGTTTGATGGAGGGGGCTCCCCTTCTCTGAAGGAGAGTAAGAAATGGGGGGGGGGGAGTAGGGTGAGAGATGAACTGGGAAGAGAGGAGGAAGTATATCTGTGATCAGAATGTAAAAAGAAAGAAAGAAAAAGAAAGAAAGAAAGGAAGGAAGGAAGGAAGGAAGGAAGGAAGGAAGGAAGAAA
>NC_034613.1:53654088-53660502 GCF_900095145.1 Mus pahari
TATATATATATATATATATCACTAGGTATTAGGCCACTCATTTGAGACGATCTCTGTAGAACAATGAAGATGTACTGTCTTGAGTTGATGTTATATAAACAAATAGATGATTTCTTAATCCTTAATGATGATCCTATAAAAATTCCTAAAATTATTGTGATTATTTAACTCTTTTAATAGCATTGCTATTAAATCCATTCTGATAGTCAAAACTGCAATGAGAACTCTGCAAGTCTTTAGGGTTATTAGCTTATTGCTTCTGAGATATCAAGTAGACATGTACTATTCAGAGCTCATTCCAAGAAGTTGTAAAACCATTAACCAAAGGTCATAAAAAGGGGACTAATGATTTATAGGTACAAGTATAGAAGATAAAATATTGACTGAGTTTATCTGTACAAAATTTCACTAATAACTTAATTATGGTTTTTAAAACTCTATGAACCTGTAGAGCTATGACATATGATATATGTTTAGCCAGATAATTACTCCTAATGGATATGCATGTAGATATCCTCTGTTGTAAGCATCTTATTCGATTTAGGATTTCAATTCATGTGTAAACTTTTTACCATGGGATCATGTAGTCTGAAAGATGTATAAGTGCTGACAATAAAAAGAAGAAGGATGCTTTTTTATTGGTTATTTTATTTATTTACATTTCAAATGTTAATACCCTTCCCAGTTTCCCATTTGCAACACCCCCTAGCCCCTCCCCCTGCTTCTGTGAGGGATCTCAGCCATTCACCCACCCACTCCCCCCTCAATATCCTAGCATTCCCCTACACTGGGGCATTGAGTCTCCACAGTATCAAGGTCGTCCTTTCCCATTCATTCCAGATAAGGTCATCCTCTGCTACATAAGCAGTTGGAGCCATGGTTCCCTCCATGTGTACTCTTTGGTTAGTGGTTTAGTCCCTGGGAGCTCTGGGGGTGGGGTGGGGAGGGTTCTGGTTCATTGATAATATGATTCTTCCTATGGAGTTGCAAACCACTTCAGCTCCTTTAGTCCTCCCCCTAACTACTCCATTGGGGTCCTGGTGGTCAGTTCAATAGTTGAAATCTATATCAGTCAGGCTCTGGCAGAAGTTCTCAGGGGACATCTGTACCAGGCTGCTGTCAGCATGCACTTCTTGGCATCAGCAATGGTAACTGGGTTTGGTGTTGGCAGATGGGACAGATCCCTAGGTAAGGCAGTCTCTGGATAGCCTTTCCTTCAATCTCTGTTCCACTCTTTGTCCCTGCATTTTCTCTAGACAGGAACAATTCTGTGTTAATATTTTTGAGATTGGTGGGTGGTCCCATCTCTCAGTTGGGGGCTGTAGTACCTCTGGATATGGTCTCTGTAGGTTTTCTCTCTCCTTTGTTAGGTATTTCAGCTAATGACATACCAGTTTGATCCTAGGAATCTCTTGGCTTTTCTAGCATCTGGAACTTTCTAGTGGCTACCCCTAGTCTAGTCCCCCATCCCCCACTGCTACACCCCTTCATTCAATTTCCTGACCCTCTGTACTTCTCCATTGTCTCCTCCCACACTTGATCTTGCCCCTCTTTTTCTCTCCGCCTCCCACATACTCCTAGGTCCCTCCCACTTTCTACCTCCCATGACAGCAGATGCTGGCAAGGATTTGGAGAAAGAGGAACACTCCTCCATTGCTGGTGAGATTGCAATCTGATACAAATACTCTGGAAATCAGTCTAACAGCTCCTCAGAAAATTGTACATAGTATTACCTGAGAACCCAGCTCTACCACTCTTGGGCATGTACCCAAAAGATGCTTCAACATATAACAAGGACGCATGCACCACTATGTTCATAGCAGTCATATTTATAATAGCCAAAAGCTGGAAAATACCCAGATGTCCTTCAACAGAGAAATAGATACAGAAAATGTGCTACATTTACATAATGGTGTACTACTCACATATGTAAAACAATAGTTTATGAAATTAACAGGCAAATAGAAAGGATCTAGCAATTAATCCTTTACTTAATCCCCCCACACCCGCCCTTAGAGTACTGGTGTTATTCACCTAATCAGGCAGCTTTTTAACCCTCAGAAAGAGCAAGAACATTTTTAGGATCTTTTAGAAGCTATTCAAAAGCATTCAGTACCCTAGAGCTCATGTCTCTAACTGCATATGTAGCAGAAGATGGCCTAGTTGGCCATCATTGGGAAGAGAAGCCCCTAGGTCTTGCAAACTTTATATGCCCCACTACAGGGGAACACCAGGGCCAAGAAGTGGGAGTGGGTGGGTACGGGAGCAGGGTGGGGGAAGTTTAAGGGAACTTTTGGGGTAGAATTTTAACTGTAAATAAAGAAAATATCTAATAACAAAAAGCATTCAGTATAGTCAGAGAACTAGAACATCTGGTGACCACCAGTCTTTAAAGCCACACCTGAGTCCAATTCTGTATCTCATTTCAACCCACTTAAGGCCAGGAAGATCCAGGCATAGAAGCTTCATCCCTACTGGGTAGCTTTCATAGTACTTACAAGCTTGTTACTGGAAGAGAAATGTTACCATAATGTTACCAGCAATGAATTCTGTGAGCTACAGTTTTGACCATGTATCTAATGTAATAGTGATAAAGATGTCATGGAAGTAATCGTCTGATTTCTTACTGATTTAAGTATACTCTACAAGTTGAAAGCAATGCTGGCATCATTATTAACATCAAGAACCTGTGACTAGAGAGGTCCTAGGCTTTAAGGAAGAACCTATTACCTCTGTACGTCTACATGGGCATAGTTTTAAACTGACTCATAATGACTTATCACTGCTCCCATAGATTAATTTATCTTTCAACACTCATCACTGCTTCTGCCTGCAGTACATTGCAATTAAAGAGATACAACTGTTCAACCTGAAGAGATTCAGAAACTGTAGAAATATTTCTAATTAGAATGTTATACCTAGCATCCAAATACTCAGGAATCATTGTGGAAGATATGGCTCAAAAATTGTAAGAACAAGAAGCAATGAATAACTTGAAGAGAACAGTGTTTTGTGAACACAGCAAGATATTTTCAAATAGGAACTCACAGTAGTTGTTACAAACTGTTTATGATCTGTGTGATGTCAAGCGAGATAAAACACCAATATATAGAGAGCAGGTGATCATGATGCCTCATCCCTATACAACAATATATTAGATATTAATAGATGCTAGAAAAAGAACATGATGTTGTTTTTGATAGTGTAATCTCTGGTGGGTTAAAAAAAGAACTCCAAAAAGAGGCCAAATATTCAAGATTATAAGTACAGCAAAAACTGTACTTAACGAATTTAATGAAAAATATAACAAGAATTGTATGTGTTTAAGGTGTGTAAGGAATAGATATACACCTATGAGAAGTTGAAAAGGTATGGTGAATATGATCTGTAGTCAAAATGTGTAATATTCTCAGAGAACTAATGAAAATAAATAACTTTCACATTCATATAATTCATTTACCAAAACATATTTTACAACATGGCCAGTAAATAGTGAGTTAAAGTTCTTTCAGGTAAGCCTGATGAATTCAGTTTGATTCTTGGGTCTCACATAATTGAAGGATAGAATTGATTTCCAAGAGTTGTTTTCTGACCCTAATACTCTGTAACACACATATGCCCAGACACATACAAAGAATAAAATACAGTTAAAACAGAACAATCATTGCTGTGTATATGAAAATTAAAAGTATTAAGCAATTGATTTATTGATCTTCCTTCTTCAACTACTGTCTTTTAAACTTAACACCAATTATTATGGGGTTGCATTTTTCATAATCTCAGGTAAATTGGTCAAATTAAGTTAAAAATCATCTACATTTTCTTAATGGATTTTAAAGATGTAAGTCAATTGGAAATTGTTTTGAAATCCTCTAAGTTATTTAAAAACTCCACAACTCTATGGTGATGCTCAAACAGTATTCATGTATCAATGAGGATTTGTTATGATACCTTCTTATAATGTTGTATAGATATTTTACCATATGTTTTCAAAATTGATTCCTATGGTTATTTTTTGTTTGCTCCTTTTTAATGAGTACACAGAGCACTTGAATGAAAATGTCCTTTATTCATAACGTAGGAGTGAATGATACCATGCCTATTTTTTCTTTCCTAGACTTAAGATGAGAAATTATCATAAACTAAGATTGACACTGAATAATTACATGATTTCATACCCTTGCATTGAGTCCATAGTTATAATAAGGGTTTTAAAGCTAATAATTAAATTAACATTTACTGAGAACCTACTGCCTGTCAATTACTGTGTTTAGTGAAGAAAAAAATGAAGATAAATAAGACATTATTTCTGGTCATATAGAAACATCAGTCTAATGTAGTACATGAAAAATAGTGTTATAAACAGAAGCCACAAAAGAATAAGGTATTCTTGAGGTAAAGTTTTGTCACAAAGGAGGGAAGTATTTCTTATATTAAGACTGAAAATTTACTGGTGAATATCCTTATTAAGCGCTTCATTATTTATATTTTAGATATTTTCTTTATTTACATTTTAAAGGTTATCCCCTTTCCTAATTTCCCCTCCGAAAATCCCCTATTCCTTCCCCTCTCCCCCTGCTCACCAACCCACCCACTCCCATTCCTGGTCCTGGCATTCCCCTATACTGGGGCATAGAGCCTTCACAGGACCAAGGGTCTCTCCTCCCATTGATGACCAAGTAGGCCATCCTCTGCCACATATATCTAGAGCCACAAGCTCCTCAATGTGTTTTCTTTGTTTGGCAGCATAGTTCCAAGGAGCTTTGGGGGGTACTGGTTAGTTGATATTGATGGTCCTCCTATGGGGCTTCAGACCCCTTCAACTCCCTGGGTACTTTCTCTGGCTCCTTCATTGGGGACCTTGTGCTCCATCCAATGAATGGCTGTGAGCATCGACTTCTGTATTTGCCAAGCACTGGTAGAGATGCACAGGAGACAGCTATATCAGGCTACTGTCAGCAGGCTCTTGTTGGCATCAGGCATAGTGTCTGGGTTTAGTGGTTGTTTATTGGATAGATCCCCAAGTTGGGCAGTCTCTGGGTGATCATTAATTCAGTCTTTTCTCCTATCTTTGTCTCTGGAACTGCTTCCATGGGTATTTTGTTCCCCATTCTAAGGAGGAACTAAGTATCCACAGTTTGACCTTAATTCTTGACTTTCATGTGGTTTGTATCTTGGGTATTCCAAGTTTCTGGGCTACTATCCACTTATCAGTGAATGCATATCATATGTGTTCTTTTGTGATTGGGTTAACTCAATCAGGATGATAGCCTCCAGATCCATTCATTTGCCAAGGAATTTCATAAATTCATTGTTTTTAATAGGTGAGTAGTACTCCATTGTATAAATGTACCACAATTTCTGTATCCATTCTTCTGTTGAGGGACATCTGGGTTCTTTCTAGCTTCTGGCTATTATAAATAAGGCTGCTATGAACATAGTGGAGCATGTCTCCTTATTACAAGTTGGAGCATCATCTGGGTATATACCCAGGAGAGGTATTGCTGGATCTTCCACTAGTACTATGTCCAATTTTCTGAGGAACAACTAAACTGATTTCCAGAGTGGTTGTACCAGCTTGCAATCCCACCAGAAATGGAGGAGTGTTCCTCTTTCTCCACATCCTCTCCAGAATCTGCTGTCACCTGAATTTTTGATCTTAGCCATTCTGACTGGTGTGAGATGGAACCTCAGGGTTGTTTTGATTTGCATTTCCCTGATGGCTAAGGATGTTGAACATTTTTTCAGGTGCTTCTCAGCCATTCAGTATTCCTCAGTTGAGAATTATTTGTTTAGCTCTGTACCCCATTTTTAATAGGGTTATTTGATTTTCTGGAGTCCAACTTCCTGAGTTCTTTATATATATTGGATATTATTCCCCTATCAGATTTAGGATTGGTAAAGATCCTTTCCAAATCTGTTGGTTGTTAAGTTGTTTTATTGAAAGTGTCTTTTGCCTTACAAAAACTTTGCAATTTTATGAGGCCCCGTCTGTTAATTCTAGATCTTACAACACAAGCCATTGCTGTTCTCCTCAGGAAGTTTTCTCCTGTGCCCATATCTTCGAGGCTTTTCCCCACTTTATCCTCTATAAGTTTCAGTGTCTCTGGTTTTATGTGGACTTCCTCTAGACTTGAGTTTTTATACAAGGAGATAAGAATGGATTAATTCACATTCTTCTACATGATAATTGCCACTTGTACCATTACCATTTGTTGAAAATTCTGTCTTTTTTTCCACTGGATGGTTTTAGCTCCCTTGTCAAAATCAAGTGACCATAGGTGTGTGGGTTCATTTCTGGGTCATCAATTATCTTCCACACACCTACCTGTCTGTCTCTGTACCAGTACCATGCAGTTTTTATCACAAATTTCTCTGTAGTACAACTTGAGGTCAGGCATGGTGATTCCACCA
>NC_034613.1:53661401-53668204 GCF_900095145.1 Mus pahari
TTCTCTTTCTTTGTTGGGTCTTTATGTGGTTTCAGTATCAGAGTAATTGTGGCTTCATAGAACGAATTGGGTAGAGTACCTTCTGTTTCTGTCTTGTGAAATAGTTTGAGGAGAGTTGGAGTCAGGTTTTCTTTGAAGGTCTGATAGAACTCTGCACTAAGTCCATCTGGTCCTGGGCTTTTTTTGGTTGGGAGACTATTAATGACTGCTTCTATTTCTTTAGAGGATCTGGGGCTGTTTAGATTGTTAATCTGATCCTGATTTAACTTTGGTACCTGGTATCTGTCCAGAAAATTTCCCATTTTGTCCAGGGTTTCCAGTTTTGTTGAGTATAGCCTTTTGCAGTAGGATCTGATGATGCCTTGGATTTCCTCTGTTGTTATGTCTCCCTTTTCAGTTTTGATTTTGTTAATTTGGATTCTGTCCCTGTGCCCTCTATAAGTCTGGCTAAGGGTTTATCTATCATGTTGAGTTTATTAAGAGCTTCTTGATGGAACACTTGAACATCTATCAAGTTCAAATAAGTTGTTCACATACTCTATCCCAACATGTACTAGAGTTGTAAATTGGATTCTTTTGAAGCTTATTAAAACTGAAGAATGTTTTCCCCAAATCCCAGTGTGCTGAGAAAGTGAGAAGAAAAGGTTAGTGTATATATACTTGGCTCTTGTCCATTTAATTTTAGTTTGAATCAGTCTGTTGAGGGTAAGTAATCACGTGCATGAATAATAATGAAGCCACTTATTTTTAATTTGGAAAAAATATTTTTTGAGACAGCTTGCTCTATTGATAGTAGACATGGTTGACTATAAGAAGTGACTGATACCAGGGACATTATGAAACATTATGAAACAAGTGTCATTGCAGACCAAGGAATATAGATTCAAACGTAAAATGTAATTTATAAGGAAAACAAAGGCACATGTACAAAGTGGAAATGTACATAAAGGCAAAAATCTAAGAGCTGTGGACAGGCATTGTATGTCTTGAATATTTACCGTCCAACCTGCTGAAATTTTTTTCAATGTTCACTATTATTGAAGGATGTACTAATCTATAAGTACAGTTTCTATTTAGAAATACCTTTATCTTATAGGTAACACATTTACGTGCTTCTCTTCTGATTTCTGTTGTTTCCTCACCTTCTTCCACAGGACACAATCCTCTATTTTGTATGTTTCTTAGCTGTTAACAATATCCCAGGCAAACTCATCCAATACTAGGCGATTGACAAATTTCCCTATGCCTAGATTGTCCTATGAGTTACTAATACACATGCCATCCATCCTTTAAGTGCCTTCCATGCAGCAGTACCTTTTCAAGGCATCAATATACACAGTAGAAAACAAGATTAGATATATATTCTCTAATCGAAAAAATAGCAACAGTTCACACTTACAAATGGGCTTTCATTGTTTGGTAAGCATAGTTCTGAGAATTTTCTATTCATTAGTCTAGTTATTTCAGCTTCTTTCTTTCAGTTAAGTGCATGTGAATTCTTACAGAAAATGGTTGGCAAACCTGGACACTAAATCAAAATGATCCTTTACCCATGCATTTTGCCTCTCCTGTTCTCCTTAACCCTCATTTTCCTCCATCTTTCTCTTTCATCTTCTTCATTTTGCTTCCCATCTACTCTGAGCACAATATTAAGTGGGCTCATCCAATCCCAGAAAGAATAAAAACATATGTTCTTCATATTTGTATTCTAGTGTATAATATACATATATAAAATACATATGTGAGTGTAGTATATAATTTAGAAAGGCGTCTGTGTAAAGGTAATATTAGATGATGAAAGACTGAATGTAGATAAAAGAAACATGAACTGTGAATGAAGATGTAAAACTTATAATTTCTAGATTTAGTTCTGTCGTTGATTTGTGTTTTAGTCAGTGTTCTATTGCTGTGAAAGTGTCACCATAACCAGCTCTTATAAAGGACATCATTTAATTGTACCTGGCTTACAGTTTCAGAGGTTTAATCCATTATCATTCTGGTGGCAAGCAGGTGGACATGGTCCTGGGGAAGGAGCTGAGATTTCTACAATTCTATCTGCAGGCTTCAGGAAGATAAAGTGATGGGGGCTAACTTGGTCTTTTTAAAATCTCAAACTCTACACTAAGTGACACACTTTGTCCAACAACATCTTGATAGTTAAAATGTAATATTCAACAAACCATTTGCTCATTTTATAAATTTCAACATTTTATTTTTTATATTGCTTATCATCCATACCTCTACTTCATTTGTCACAAGCAGTTTTTTTGTCTTTTCTTTGGAACACACTCAACTCAATGATTATGAAACTGCTGTAATAGTGTATTAAAAATTTCAATGCTCTGTTATTCTTTTTTAATAATTAAATTTGGTCTTTGGCAATTTCATAAATGTTTATAATACATTCTTATCCTGTCCCACAGGACCTAGTTATTCAGTAGATTGAGGGGGACCGAGCCTGAAAGAGAAATGGGCAGGGGAAAAAAGGAGAGAGACCAGGCAAAGAGTTGTCGAGGTCTGTTTAATGAGTGCTAAATGCCTGGTTATAAGGCACACAGTGAGGGGAATAGGGAGGGGTTGAGGAATGATTAAAAGAAAAAGAGCAAAGGACAAATGGGTGGATGCTGATTGAAGGCTTGAAACTTTTTGTGATTAATCTCAGAGTCCTGGCTGCCTCTGTTCAGGAATGCATGGAGGCTTATCTCAGAGTCCTGGCTCATCCTTAACAGCCCCAGATGTTTGCTCAGGGCAAGGGTCAGCTGGTTCTCATGAGCAGTGACTCCCAACAAAGGCCATTTGGCTCTCAGGTGGGAACTGTTGAAGGCCTGGTTTCTCTCATCCTGGTCTCCCACACATTCTCTCATCCTTGGGTATCTTCCTGTCACTCAGTAAAATATTGAAAATATTGATCATCTCTAAAAATCCATTTCTCACATTTATGCTTTTTAAATTTATTTTTATTCTTTTACTTTTGGACCCTGAGTTTACCTTGAGTCATCTATGTGATCCTGGGTTTAGAAGTTATTGGATAGACAACTAAAGGAAATAATCTTCTCTCCTTGACTCTATTAATAAGTAGCAAAAACGTCAGTAGGATTGATCCTTTTTTCAATCTATGTCTGACTGTTCCTTTTGATGAACTTATTTATTTTTTTATAGAGACATGGTGCAAACATCTCCATCTGCCATGAATTTCTGATTGCAATAGCTGCATATAGAAAAGAAATCATAAATCCTATTATAGCTGATTCCAGTTTTTAAATATTGTGAATACCAATCTTCAATATTCCTGCTTTATTATAGTCTTCAAAATGCGATTTTAAAGCCATTTTTTATGCTTGAATTATGTCCATGTTCTTACCACCCATTAAATAGTATTCATGATGGACAGAATTGTACCTGTATTATGCTCACTATTATCCTCATACGTAATGCAGTGTCATTTACTTAACAGAGGGCATAATAAATGACCTAACGAATCACATTTGTTTTCCAAAATAAAATTACCAGGAAAATAATTAGAGCATAGGTGACCATTATTATTTTAGAAAAATTAAATCAAGGACATAAAATAAGAACTACAGGAGTCTAAAGCTAGAGCATATATCTACGTGGCAAATAGTTATATACTAAATATCATATTAGCAAATGGTTCAAATGCTCTCTATGGTAACAGAACATGATATACATGTGTGTGTGTGTGTGTGTGTGTGTGTGTGTTTATGTGATATATATGAATGAAATCTATTAGACTGACTTATAAAATGTCATCTAAGTATTTTGGCTAGTTGAACAGTAGCTATACACTGGAGAAGCTTGGAACTTAGTAGCTGCTTAGTCCATGAGACTATTTTCTTTAGCAGTTCTCTTCTTGACACTGAGGCTTGGCAGATTTCTGGCAAGAAAATGTTAATCAGTCTTTGTTAGAAACCCAGATAAACTCCTTTCTTCTACCACCAAGAGAATGTTGCAATGGCATCCGCAGCAATAACAGCTACAGGATAGATGAACTTGATAATGAGAATTGAAATAAAAGTGTCAAAATGCAAAACTTTTCTGTTAGACTTATATTGTCTGGCTTGCTAACATCACAGAAAAGAACTGGCCATATTTGTTGTGTACCTTTTTATTTCAAATAACTAGATCAAATGATTTTTCATAAGTATATGTATCTCCCCGCATATCTCTTACTTGGCTTGTGGTTTAATTGATAGCCAATATTAAGCATGACACTGTAGAAGTTTTCAGTCTTCTCATTCTTGAAAAGTAGCTGAATACAAATGGTAAAACTGGTGAAAATAATGAAGGAGAGAAGCCCTTGAATTGCAGCTATACTCACTGTTTTATATCCCTAAGGCCAAATGATGTTTTATTTTGTTTGTGTTTGTTTGTTTGTTTGTTTTAAAATATTAAGGTAAAATGATATTATAGGACCACTAGATTTATTTATCTTCTGGTACATCATGTACAAGATAAACTACTGTATTTCTTCTGAGCTTTCTCCCAGTGCTCACTCTTGGAAATTTTAGGCAAGAACTGTTTCTCCTTTGATAGAAGCTCTAAATAAGTGAAATTAAAATACAAATACTTATCTGCTGCTCAGACTTCAGCATTTCAACAGGTTTGCTAGCTTCAGCATAGGGTCCCATACATTGTAATTTTAGGTGGCTAGCACAGCTTCTAAATCACTACTAACTATTCTTGCAAGAGTAAGTTACAGGGTTGGAAACATGACTCGATAGTTAAGAGTACTTGTCACTCTTAGGAAGAATCAAGGTGCATTTCCTAGTGCCTATTGATGGCTCTCAACATGCTATAGTGTGAGTTCTAAGAGATTCAACCTATGCTTAATGCACATACATACAGTAAAACATGCACAAACATAAAAAGTTCATGATATCTTACCCATAACCAAATTTCTCTGGAATGTGTGACTTCGGAGAAACCCTTTAAGAACAAAGCCTTAGGAGAGATTAAGTTTATGGTCCTGGTTCACAAAGGTAGTAAGTAGCACAAATGTGATTTAAAATACATGAGAATTAAAGATATTACATTGAAAATTCCTGGCACACAGTAAGTACCTGGGTACCTGGTTAGCTATTACACTAACTAATCCTCACTGCATATACAAACCTGAACGATGCATCCCTTTGAGGTCTTCTTTAGTGCTTTAAAATGCAATTTTTTTCCCCAACAACAAAGGGAATGATAAGGATTGTGGTTTAGCTCTTTAAATAGAGCCTATTATAAAATATGAGCCATCCATGAATTGGAACTCTTCTTCTAAATTTAATAGAATACATTGCCATGACATAATAAGACTCTGCATAATTTTTACTTTTCTTTATAATTTAATTAGCCTTGGTCGTTTTCTTTCCATTGTTTTGACTGGTGCCCTCTCAATCTTTACACCTTTTACTATGAACAATTGGTAACAGACACTACGTATTCATATTGCTGCCACTCTTTGACCCAGAATATTAGAGCTTGCTTTCTTTTCTTTGAGAATTATAAATGATAATAAAAAATTTAAGAACCATGCTTTTTTGAGAGTTTAAATCAATGTTCAAGAATGAGAATTGTGTAGATTTACCAAAATATTTTACTCCTATTCATGATACTTAACCCAAACCATTAATTTTTTAATGCTACTTGTTTTAATTGTATTCTGTCTGCTTTTAAACCTAGGCATTCTGAATTTGAATGTATTTCCCTGTTATATTTTAGAGCAGCACTTAGAATACTAAGGCCAAAGGGCTGTATCTTGCCTGCCATCTGTTTGGATAAATATTATTTTACTGAATTATATCCATGTTTAATATTTTCAGCAGACTTTTGTGTTATATTTACAGTGTTCATATTTGTGAGAGGAATCTAATTACACACAAGACCAAACATATTTATTGTCTGGATCTTTATGGAGTTTGCTGGTCACTGCTTTGCCAAATGCTCCTGTCATTCCACAGAAAACAGCCTCTCCTGAGATGAAAGAAATAAGACATTATTACCCTTATCTTTGTTGCTTTGATACTTCAACAAGGCACAGCCCAAAGTATACAATGCATTTGGCAAACTTTGAATCACTGCTTATCAGAAATTTTACTGAGAAAACTATCCAAATATTATCTTGGGGAATTTTGTTATTTTGACATATCTACATTATACCATATTTACAAAATCTTAAGATTTTCCTGAAAGAAGTAAAGGTTTCTTAAACTTCATTGAATTACAGAAAATTGTACTTCACTATACTTTTTTGTTTCTGCTAGTCCTGTCCTACTTTACTTTGAAACATTGTACATACTTTAACAAAAAGATTCAGTGAGCACTTGCAGATAAATTTAATGAGCTCATGAGGGAGCATTTCAAACTTGGATTATATGTGATAAATAAAGCCCAATACTGATTTTACAGTGAATTCTAACATTTCCAGATAAATGAGAAGTCTTTTGGGAAAGCATAAATGATGGCTGTTGACTAGTTGTTTTACTAGAAGTTAAAGGTTATGAATATCTTGACATGTCATATCTGTAATCAAACTGTATTTGCTTAGGTTCATATTTCTTATTAACTCAAACACTGTCTACTGTTTCTAGCCTTGGAAAAGACTTCTCTTTTGCAAATGGATAAATCCATAATGCATTATAGTTCTGATAGCCATGGAATTTAACTGTCATATTTATTGGTATGGGTATTTAATTCATGATAATATTGTGTGTGTGTATATATATATATATATATATATATATATATATATATATATATATGATCACTATCATTTGCCAGTAAAAATAAAAATTTAT
>NC_034613.1:53668224-53670974 GCF_900095145.1 Mus pahari
TATATATATATATATATATATATATATATATATATATATATATGCTTTAAACTTATACTGAATACACAAATGAATATTCAGGACTTGATGCAAAGCAAATATAAAAATTACTGATAGGATTTACATGGTTACAACTTTGGATGGGATATTGATAAATTATAAATAAGAAAGAAGCATATCATTTGATCCCATCATTCTACTTATGACTACAAGCTATAAATAACCATGCATAATAAATAACAAGTATATGAGTAGTAAAATTACATATCAATGCAAATAGATCAAACTTCAGATAAATTATTATATTGCACATTTGTTTCTAAATATTTAGTTTTTATCTGTTTTTAATCTTGAAAAGAAGTGAAGCTTCCTATTGCAACATGTAACAGTCAAAGCAGTTGCTTACCAAAGTGAAAATGCCAAGAAAAAGAGACTGTGATTCTTCACCCATAAGCAGGATACCTGTATCACAACCCTACCCCCCTCCCCGACATACACATACAACCAAAGCTCAGAAAATACACTATAAGAGAAGGAAAAATGAATGTAAGAGCTTCAGGTGGAGAGCTGAGTAAAGGAATGTGAAATGTTTTCTTTTATACATGACTTGGTTTATTAGCTGATTTTGTTTCTCAACTTAAAACAAGCAAGAGTCATCAGAGAAAAAAGAATCTCAATTGAGGAAATGCCTCCATGAGATCCACCTCTAAGACATTTTTTTCTCAATTAGTGATCAATGGTGGAGGGCTCAGAGAATTGTGGGTAGTACTTTCCATGGGCTGGTAGTTCTGGATTATATAAGAAAGTAGGCTGAGCAAGCCATGGGAAGCAGGTCAGTAAGCAGCATCCATCTATTGCCTCTGCGTCAAACCATAACTAAGACACTTCTAAGCAAACAGTACTTGTCTTTTGCCCTGGACCAACCCCAGTTGGCCTCCTTCAATCTGCAGAAGAAATCTGGGGTTACTGTTACAGGCAAGCGAGGAGTTGGTGTGGGGCTTGACAAACAGACATGGACACAAGGGAGTGTGTATCTGAATGTAATTTTTCTCAAAGTGAGCACCAGTCCTATAAGTGACTTTTACACAAAACAGAGGAACGCATACAAAAGGCTAACAGGAACCAACTTGGATAAAAATCAAAGTTAACAACTGGGATCAAAACAGCCCCACCTAAGGTCAGCTTAATCTTAGAATTAGAAGTCTTAGAAGTCAGGGGCAAAGACTTCATGCCCTTGACATAGTTCCAATTCTAGTCTATTGTAAAGTCCATATTCCCCCTAGGCCAATGTAAATTCCTGAGTAAGGGTGTAACTCAGCTATCTATAGTTCAGTATTTAATCTAGTTCCTTTTTAGACCACAACCTTTCTTCTTCCTAGGTCATTGTAAATTCCTGTGGAGGGCAGTGACTCAGCTATCCATGCCCAGGGTAGGCTCAAGGACTGCCTAGGACTGGTGAAGAATCTACCTTAGCTATATGTCAAAATCAATCCTTAGAGGCACTTATAATAAAGCAATATTGAGGGAAAGCACACAGATCCATTTACGGACTAAAGCAAGGACAGATTTGGAGCATTCATTACCAGAGGTTGCCACAGTTCCAAGAGACTAAGTTTCTGTTAACTTTTTTCTTCAGCACTGCATCCAGGCTTTTGGGCATGTCACGCGGGTCACTACTGGAGTGAATGTGGCAGTCTTTACCTACGTAAGACCTGTATAAGACCAAACAAGTCAACATTTTATCATAGACAAGGAATAACACTCAAAATTTTAGACCTTATTAAGGTGATATGGGAAGTTGATTGCTACATGTGGAGTAACTGTGGGTTTTTATTTTGAGAGTGTGGCTTCCAGTGGTTAATCCTGATCTAATGTATCCTCTATACCTTTGAACATAGAGGAAATGTTAGTTGGACTAAATGGGTTAATTTTTAAAAAATGGAACAAAACATGATATTGAGAGAGAGGTTGGGGTAGGCACTAGAAGAGAGTTGGAGCTAGGAAATGGATCATATTTCATCATATACATGAATAATATTTATAAGGGGCCTAAAATAGATGCTTTTATATTTTGTGCAGATAAACCAAGCAGCAGACCAGGCCAAGGTGTTCCATGTGGGAGAGCTTTATTATTCAGGAATGTGGGGGGAACGAGTGGAAGGGTAGAGAACAGAGAGAGAGAAAGAGGGGGGAGAGAAGAAGGTGAAGAGAAGAGGGCTAAGAGAGTGAGGAGAAGATGGCTTCCTATTTTATACAGAAAATGACGTCACACCAGTGAGGGCAGGAACTGAGCCAAGTGGATTGTGAGATTGAAGATCATTGTCCTGGCAACAAAGGTCAAGGGTCACATGGTTAGGCGGGACTTGGAGTATCCTGGTGCTAACATTCCTCCCTTCTTGTTATTATAAAAGAAGGGGAGAAAAAGAAAGTGGAAACGAATGGTGAAGAGGGAATAGGGGCGTGGTGTCTCTTAAGCTACTTCCTGCTCTTTAGGGGCATCGTCAATTTTCAGGGTATATCTGGTCTTCACCATCGGAGTTTGGTAATTGTATGAATCAGGTTCTTCTATGGACAGTGATTTCTTTGTGGACAGCAGCTGGTAATCCTGTAACAGGAGCTGAATAACAGCTTGGTTAGAAATTTTTGTACTTGTCTCTGAAGGAAGGTAGAGATAAGATTAATAAAACAAGGAGTGTGTAATAGTGACAGAACAATGACTAAGAAAGGTGTTATGAGTGGAAGGATCCACT
>NC_034613.1:53671364-53673030 GCF_900095145.1 Mus pahari
AAGTTAGAACCTTGGAGGAATGCTTAATTATCTCTCCTACCTTTTCTATGTCTAGAGGTGGAGCAATTGAGATGTACTTTCTCTGAATATGGATGGTACTTACTGGGGAACTAGACTGAATTTTGTGGTAGATCTTACCAGTAACTCCTATTTCCCACCTGGGGCCCCATGTGTCACAGATGTAGTAGAAGAGTGTCTTGCGGAATTGATAGAAGAAGGGATTAATCTGAGTTCCTAGCATGTGTATCTTACAAGACCAGTATGGGCAGCCCCCATACTCATCTGGCCATTTTCTGCAATAATCTTTTGTCTGGTCAAAGAGAAAACAGGTATAAAGGTCATAATATGTGCATGGAGCCACCGATATAGGAATGATGGCAATCTGGATCAGCTCCTGGCTACAGACTATGGAGCAGTTTCCTGATCCTATTTGGAAAGTCTGCTTGCTGTCAGCAGATGTTTTTCGAACTTTGAATCTGCAAAAGTAAGGACTACCCTTGATGAAAATGAACAACAGGGAAAATATGAAAAGACCACAACTAATCCTGCGTCTCATCCAGCAAGGTCGGGTTTGGCTGTCAGAGTGAAGCCTCATTCTCTAGGATGAGACAAGACCGGTGGTCTTGATGTCTTCTGGGGCTTAACAGAGCATGGTCCTTAAAAGGACCCTGACTCTTTGGAGAGAGAGGTGAAGGTTGATGACCTGGAGGAGATAAAAGGACTTGATCTCCAATATTAACAGGTAATGGGGCAGGAAGCAGAGTGTGGTTGAGGTAGGCGACAGTCAGCAAAGTTCCATAGGGGAGAGCGAAGATGAGAGAGTAATGGGGTAAGCAAATGATCTGGAGAGGAAGAGCTCTTGGGTGAGAAGCCAGGAGTTAGGACTGGACATCTGTACATGAGTTTAAAAGGTCAGATGAGGAGAAATGATCTGCTTGAGCCCCCTGAGGCTCTGGAGAGAGAGAGAGGGTATTGAGCCTGGGTAATATACCGGGTAGGGTCCAACAGTTGGATGACAACACAGGCGAATGGTGTTTAGCAACAGAGGGGTTCTGGATGTCCCAGACTCGGGGAATCTACCTGTGAGGCTTGTAAAGGGAATGACATGGTATTGTTATTGGCTAAAAGGAGGAGCAGAGGAACTGCTGGTGAGCTTGGGTTCAGGCAAATATGGGGAGCAAAAGAGATAGAGGCTCCCAGCCTAGATAGGAGATCTCTTCCCAATAAGGGGACAGGACATGTGGGCACTAACAAAAATGAATGGGTGAGAGGTACACCCCTAAAAATGCAATTAAGTGCTGGGGTCTGATATGGGAAATAAGGGTGTCCTCCTATCCCAACAATAGGAAAATGAGACGGAGATGTGGGGCCCCAAAACTCAGTTAGGACCGGGTAAGTGGCTCCAGTGCCCAAGAGGAAAGAGATGGGCTGCACACAGACCATGATGTCTACCCTAAGCTCTCTGTTCGTGATGGCAGTGGTCATATCAGAGGAGCCTGGGCCTCATCAGTCGGCCATAGCCAAGCCTAGGAGATCGGTTGGAGGGTTATCTGGGAGTGATGCCTGCCTGTTTTGTGTAACATGGGGGCAATCAACAGCCCAATGTCCCTCTTGATGGCACCTAAGGCATGGCCCCCTCGGCTTTCGAGGATTAGGGCAGGCTTTG
>NC_034613.1:53674615-53680213 GCF_900095145.1 Mus pahari
CTCATTCTTTAGGTTTGGGAAGTTTTCTTCTATAATTTTGTTGAAGATGTTTGCTGGCCCTTTAAGTTGAAAATCTTCATTCTCATCTACTCCTATTACCTGTAGCTTTGGTCTTCTCATTGTGTCCTGGATTTCCTGGATGTTTTGAGTTACGATCTTTTTGCATTTTGCATTTTCTTTGTTTGCTGTGCCCATGTTCTCTATGGAATCTTCTGCAGCTGAGATTATCTCTTCTATCTCCTGTATTCTATTGCTGATACTCACATCTATGGAGAACCATTTTCTAGTGAGTACTGAGTCCAGACTTTATTTCAAAGAGATATCAATTTTGATGCCTTTAAAGGAGGCGTGAACTTTAAGGACTCAAGGTTTTCTCTGAGGACACTTAGTTTCTTGTGCTCTGGCGGTTCCTGGTATGTTCTACTGGATTCCTGAGAACAACTCAGAAACCAAAAAGTAAATCAGCCAGGCTAGAGTGCCCAAGTAGTCAAGAGGACATCTAGTGGCTACCCAGTAAGTCCTGGACTTACTGTGGGAAGTGCTCCATCATGGCCAGGGATTTCAACCAACCCGCTGGGGGCCCGACCCATTGGGGGCCTGTACAGAAAGAGCAGCTTCTGAGGAGAGCAAGATCATGGGCAGTATCTCTGGTATGTCAGCTGGGTCTAGCCTCTTATTCCTTGGGCAGAGCTGGCCAGGCTCTGTTCCATGAACTGGAGGCTACTCCCTGCCGACAGGCCCTGCCTATAGTGTGCTGGTGTCTGCATGAGTGTTTTTAGCGAACTGGTAAAATGGGAGCATGGAAGCCTGGCCTATAAGGCAAGTGGGAATGGCACAGCTGAGTTAGTTTAAAGTTTCTGTGCCCTGGGACAGTGGCGGGTCAAGTGGTGGAAAAGGCAGACAGTCGCTCTCCTTCCCCCCTGGCCTTTGCATGAGCCCCAGTTGGGTCTTTTCTCAAGCAACTGCTTAGGTGTTAGAATGTGGGGCCACCAAGGGTTCTAGCTTGGAGAGGGGAAAGGGAAGTTGAGAGTAGAGCCGCTGGAGCCGAGCTCTGCACTGGCTACAAGACAAGGCAGTGGGTATCTTACCATGGATGCCATTTTCAGTACCTGCCACTGAGTCTACTGCATGCTCCTTGGCCACACCAGTCGCTGGAGTGGCTGCTGGTTTTTTCTGCTTAATCAATCATTCCCAGGTTTCTGGAACCAATTTTATATTTTGGGCGGATAATCCAAGCAGCAGACCAGGCCAAGGTGTTCCACGTGGGAGAGCTTTATTATGTGGGAATGGGGGGGGAGTGTGTAGAAGGGTAGAGAAGAGCAGAGAGAGAGAAAGAGGGGGGGGGAGAGAAGAAGGTGAAGAGAAGAGGGCAAAGAGAGCAAGGAGAAGATGGCTTCCTATTTTATACAGAAAATGACGTCACACCAGTGAGGGTGGGCACTGAGCCAAGTGGATTGTGGGATTGGAGTTCATTGTCCTGGTAACAGAGGTCAAGGGACACATGGTTAGGCAGGGCTTGGAGTATCCTGGTGCTAACAGATGGTATCAATTAAGAGTTTTCCCTACCAAATGCAAATCAAAACAACCCTGAGATTCACCTCACACCAGTCAGAATGGCTATGATCAAAAATTCAAATGGCAGCAGATGCTGGGAAGGATGTGGAGAAAGAGGAACACTCCTCCATTGCTGGTGGGATTGCAAACTTGAACTATCACTCTGGAAATCAGTCTGGTGGTTCCTCAGAAAACTGGACATATTACTACCGGCACATCCAGCAATACCTTTTCTGGTCATATACCCAGAAGATGTTCCAACTGGTAAAAAGGACACATGCTCCACTATTTTCATAGCAGCCTTATTTATAATGACCAGAAGCTGGAAAGATCCCAGAGGTCCCTCAACAGAGGAATGGATACAGAAAATATGGTGCATTTACACAATGGAGTACTACTCAGCTATTAAAAACAATGAATTTATGAAATTCTTCGGCAAATGGATGGATCTGGAGGATATCATCCTGAGTGAGCTAACCTAATCACAGAAGAAGTTACTTGATATGCACTCACTGATAAGTGGATATTAGCCCAGAAACCTAGAATACCCAAGATGCTATCTCCAAAACACAAGAAAACCAAGAAGAAGGAAGACCAACACATGGATACCTCATTCCTCCCTAAAATAGGGAATNAAATAACCATGGAAGGAGTTGCAGAGACAAAGTTTGGAGCTAAGATGAAAGGATGAACTATCCAGAGACTACCCCACCCAGGAGTCCATCCCATAATCAGCCACCGAAAGCAGACATTATTGCATATGCCAGCAAGATTTTGTTGAAAGAACCTTGATATAGCTGTCTCTTCTGAGGCTATGCCAGTGCCTGGCAATTACAGTAGTGGATGCCCACAGTCATCTATAGGACAGAACACAGGGCCCCCAATCGAGGAGCTTGAGAAATTACCCAAGGAGCAGAAGGGGTCTGCAACCCTATAGGTGGAACGATATGAACTAATCAGTAGCCCCAGATCTTGTGTCTCTAGCTGCATATATAGCAGAAGATGGCCTAGTTGGCCATCATTCGGAAGAGAGGCCCCTTGGTTTTGCAAACTTTATATGGCCCATACAGTGGAACAACAGGGCCAAGAAGTGGGAATAAGTGGGTAGGGGAGCAGGGAGGGGTTAGGGTATAGTGGACATTCAGGATAGCATTTGAAATGAAATGTCTAATAAAATAATTAAATAAAAGAGTTTTCCCTACTTTCCCATGACACCAAACTATTGACATATGCTTTTAAGGACAAAAAAGAGCCAAAATGTAGTATATGTTGATTTATAGGTAGCAAAATTGATGAATAATAATGCAAAATCTACCAAAAATCAAACTATTAAGTGGAAAAAAGATGATTTCCTTCTACAAAATATATTTTATAAGTGTATACTCTCAAATGAAACTTCATAAGTATGGTCATTTATTAAACAGTAAGCATTCCAAAAACAAGTCAAGATAGTCTAAAAACTACACACACTGGAGCCTTAAATATATCACTTCTAAAACCTCATCCCTCATAAATTCTAATTTAATGACATATATTGGAAACATGGCTCTTTAATGGATCCGATGATCCAAATATTCTTTGGTCAGGCACAACTTGCATAAAAGTTCTCTTGAGAAATAGGCTGATGGGCTCCATTGTCTCAAGGGAACTCTTCCAGCCGGAAGGTTCTGTGATTGATGTTTTATATCAAGAAGATTTTTATTTCACTATAAATGAAGAAAGTGTATCTATTAACACTCTGCAATATCCCTCAGGCCATCTTCCATTTTCAAAAATCATGAATTCAGTTATGTTTTCAAACACAGTTCTCAGCAGTTTAGGTTTAGTAGATGAAACATAGATGTGTCTCAGGGCATATCAAAAGAACTGTTTCACTAAAAGGGAAAGAAAATTCCTTTCATTTTACAAAGTCATCCATTCTTCCCTTATTAAAATATATAACAAACCATGTACATATTTCACTAGTTCTATTAAATAAATCTATTTTTGTTTATCTAGCATATTACATTTTGAATTATAATTTTACATTAGCTGTTTCAAGCTTTACAATAACCTTATTAGCATCTACAAAACAGCAATTGTATATTATTATTTCTTTCTTTTTATATCAAATGTTACAATTCACAGTCATTTACATCAAATAATCATGTTATTTGCTATTTACTATACCACTGAAGGAGATCTAGAAACTTTGTTATACAAAAACACTTTCTAAATGTCTCTGCACTGGGCTGGGAATTTAAGATAAAGTAATTAAAATACAACTCAGCAGGGTGATTAACACTAGCGAGATATATTTGGCACTGGTGTTGTTTTAATTACCTAAGTCCTGAAGAGCCCAGAGTCTTCATTTAGAGGGCAAAAAAACTGATGGTCAGAGAAGACTTGATTAAAAGGTCTAGTGGAAAGAGGAATTTGTACTTGAGTGATAAGGAAACCCATAGCTAGGGACAAATGGTAAATGTCATTTATAGCAGAAGCTTAGTAGAAAGCATGAAATGTACATAAAGTAACCTTAGATATAGAATACAAGGGAGATGATAGCAAACAGTTTAAAAGTGTTTCCTAGGTAGAGCTTATAATCTATTGGAGAAGAGAAAGTTCATGTGGAACAATAAGGGAAATATATGTTTATTTTAACTAAACCGTGAAAAGCAAAAATTAATCTCTTTTAAAAAGATACTAATATTTATATTATCTATGGACCTGATAATCACTAGTTAATATAGATTGAACTTGGAGGAATGTTCCAGTATTTCACTTATATGTTTGATAGTTACTAGCTTTCAGTAGAAATCTTGCCTGGGCTACTAGCCAAAGCATGGACAGATACCTCGTTCAGTTACCTAGATTTCTTCACAATATTGTTCCTTGGTTCAACTGGCAAGTATAGTGAAAGAGCAAGAAAGGAAGTGTAATCATGCATTCCATTTCATCACCTTGCCTTAGAAGTTACAGGGTTAATTAGGCAACATTCTCCTGCAAAACAATAAAAAGTATCTACTTTATTTCAAATAGAAAAGATGGACATTACCTCTTAAAGGAAGAGTGATATACTTCTAAAATTAATAAATATGAGCTCAGAAATATCACTGTTCATATTGTTGTTCCTCCTATGGTGCTGTAAAGGGTTGGTGAACAGGTTGAGGGGGAGGGGATAGGGAGTTTTCAGAGGGGAAACCAGGAAATGGGATAACATTTGAAATGCAAATAAAGAAAATAGCTAATAAAAAGAAATATCACTACTATTTTCATAAAAACCATCTATATCAGCATTCAAATGGAGAGTATAAAACAGGCAGTTGAATTGTATCTGGTGTTCAGGATAGCAGTGTTAGCAGACATATAGCAATAGGAACTGTTTAACAATATGTATTTAGGTAAGGATATAAATAAGAACTTCTAAATAGAAGAAAACAAGTGTAAGGGTTCCTGAAGACTACAGCATGGAAGTTCATCAAGAAAAAGAGGAAACAATAAGAACTGAGCAAAAAGGGTTTTGTTTTGCTTTCATCTATTTGTTCACAACTCATATTCTGGCATGCTTACTTTAATTTCAACTAACCATGAGAATATTTTTTAATATAAGGATTCTAAGAATGTTTTCCAAAACACCTTAGCAGATTTTAATTTTTCTGCCACTTTCATAATTTAAGGCCAAGGAAATATGAGCCTTACCATTAAGCATTATAAAATTTTTTCATATTGAAATTATCAAAAAATTATTACACTTAGATTAATATTGTGTCCAAGTATAAGTAAAAGTCTTCACCCTCTAAAAGTCAATTTTCAAGTTCTTAAAATTATACATTCCTTTTGAGGTACTGTCCAAAATAATGCCTTTTTTTCCTGTGCATATTCAAGACACATCCATTTTTCTCAGAAATGTCTAGTCTAACCAAACCCCTATATGACTATCTCTTTTGATACCCATACTCTGGGAAACTCATTTTGGTTGATGTATTTGAGGACTCTCATTAGAAATGTTCCTCTTGTGAGGCTATGCCAGTGCCTGGTAAACACCGAAATGGATGCTCACAGCCA
>NC_034613.1:53681553-53686011 GCF_900095145.1 Mus pahari
AGAGAGAGAGAGAGAGAGAGAGAGAGAGAGAGAGAGAGAGAGAGAGAGAGAGAGAGAGAGAGATCTGCATGAACCTTCCATTACCCTTTCAAAGTGAATAAGACTAACAGAACTGATGGAATGGAACATGCATTCACACAGTGAGATTCATCACCATTGGTACTCTATTTGCAGAGATGCCAGCTCTATTGATTGTGTGCCCTTGAAGAGACACCTTAATTCATCTGAGCTTTAGTTACTGATTTTTAAAATGGTGTTTTTGCTTCCATTCTAGGTAGTTAAGAGAGCTAAATGAGGCAGTAAATACTTGAATTAAAATGATAAATATACTTATTTTAATTATTAACCAATAATTTTCTTCCTATGATACCATTTGCTAGCTTAGGTTCCTAATGAGACATGATTTCTATTCTATATGATCCTGAAACAGCTCTATATTGGATCACTATATTTATTCATTGAAAATCATCCTTAAATACAATGTTTAAGAGAAAAGAATTTACCAATAAACAAGGAGATTATATCCTGTAATTTGTAATGCCCAGGCTCTGAATTTAGAAATATCCAGCCTATTTTTCCTTTTTACTGGTAATGTGATGGTAGACAAATGACTTTACTTTCTGAGTCATAGCTTCACCATGTGCAACACATGTTTGACAATATTCCATATCTCTTGAGCTTATAAGAGTTAAATTTTGGAACATGACATAAAATGTTAGGGCACTAGTTTGCATTAAATATATGTCACAGCACATCATCATGTATCATTTCTGAACCCAGGCTCAATTTTCTCTCTCCTTCACCCAAAGTCTAGAGAAAAATAGTATCCTGTTTTAGTGGGTAAAAAGGTCCCTTTATTTATCACAAGGTAAGGAGTTACTCCTTATGGTGTCATTTAAGTGTCATTGACTTTAATAGGTGATCAAATTAATACAATTCATCAAACCATACCGTAGCTTTTATTGACTTTCAGATGTATCTTAATAAATTTGGATACCTTCATGTTATAAGACACTCTGAAGGACAACTGCTCTATCTTGTCCTATGGAGTTATATCGTTAAGCTGCAACACATCCCATGAATCCTTACTTTCACAGCATTAGCACCTGCTGTTACCTGCAGAGTATCCCTGTTAGAGTCAAAGGAAACACATGTTTCTGTTACCTCCACATATGTCATGTACTGTGAGCCTTCTCTCTATACAAACATGAACCTTGAACTCTCTAAGATTTTACAAGAGGAAATTATCATAAATATGCCTATATCACCACAGAATGTCTTTTAAGCAGCCCTGAAGTGATAATCTTTTCCTGTGCCAATTCTATGGAAAATAAATGAAGACAATATAAATTATTTATATTTTGAATTGTGGAAAGTAAATAAAAGAGCAGATATTTCAAATTCTTACATATTAAAGGAAAAAAAGACTTCCTGGTGAGGAATTTTTCTTACTGCATTTAATGATCCAATTTTGAAACTGATAGGTGAGGTTGTATAAATATGTGTCAAAGACATTAATATTGTCTTTCCTATATCTTATGAATACTAAATGAAAAGGAGAGATTTTAAAATGTGATTTATGTTAAGGATATATATATATATATATATATATATATATATATATATATATATATTTAGCTGAAATATCTAACTAGTCCAGATTTAATCACAAGCACACTTGTTGAGCACCTGATAGGCCTGAGAAGTATGAAGTAGGAAGACAAATCATTGCCACAGCCAAATCTTTTCTAGACATTGAAAGAGACAAAAAATAAGGATGATAGCAAAATATTTCTAGAAATAACCAAACCTGGGTAATGCCTTTTTTTTCCACCTGGCTTCTCATTTCAGACTTCTGGATTCCAAACTCTGAAGAATCAAATGTATAAACCATGTCAACAAATCATATTTAGATGAACAAAAACTGCCAGTTGTCATAATTTTTGCCTCTATTTGCTAAACATGTGAGCAGTTATTTTGCATAGTTGAAGAATTCTGGTCTAAAAGTCTTCTTAGCTAAAGTTATAGTGAATGCCTTCTTCTTTTCTTCTTCTTCTTCTTCTTCTTCTTCTTCTTCTTCTTCTTCTTCTTCTTCTTCTTCTTCTTCTTCTTCTTCTTCTTCTCTTCTTCTTCTTCTCTTCTTCTTCTTCTTCTTCTTCTTCTTCTTCTTCTTCTTCTTCTTCTTCTTCTTCTTCTTCAACACACACACACACACACACACACACACACACACATTCTTCCTTTGTTTTTGCATTTAAGTGTGGAACTTCTGAATTGCCAGTTATTGGAATAACCATGTCATAATTGCACCCAAATTGAAGTCACAAAGTTGATGTTATCAGTGTCCCTTTATATCTAAGACTTGAACATAATGTCTCAATATGTAACACAATCTATAAAGCTATAATAGTCTACAATGGCCAAGACTGTTAGACAATAGAGAACCCTAGAGATTATAAAAGGTAAAATGTGTTGGTCTGTCAATGACACTCCATTAGAAAATTTATATAATATAAAATAAAAATAAATTGAGTAAGAATTATGTTCAAGAAAATGCTGATTTTGTAAAATTATAGTTTATATAATGTGAAATTAAATTTTCATTGATCAGTCTTATTTTTATAGATGAGCTATCTAAAAATAATTTCCTTATAAGACTTGCCCATGTTTGAAAAACGGCTAAATTTGATGCACAAAATCAAAATCAGATTCATGGGAATCAGACTTTAGAATCGAAACAGAGCTCAAGTGAAACTAGTTAATAGAAAGCTCCCTCAGTGTTCATTGAAAAATGGAATTGGTATAAAAAAAATGGCTTTGTTATCCAAAGCAATTTATAGATCTAATGAAATCTTCATCAGAATTCATATAACATTCTTCACAGAAAATTTTTAAATGCTCAGCCTCATAAAGACCCCCACACACACACAAAACCCACAAACAGCTAAAGTAAATTTGAGGGAAAAGATAACAATGACAGTTGTGAGGGTGTCACCATAACTGATTTCAATTTACTACATACACATAGTTGTAACACCCGCATGATACTTGGCATTCAAGGAAACAAATGTGTGGGATATAACTGATTTCCTAGAATTTAATCTACCCATCTATAAATATTTGTTTATCTTTAAGATAAAAAACAACCATAATTAGAGAAATAAAAGTGTCTTCCACAAATATGCTTGGTAAAACATTGATGAGCATAGATTCCTGTATCTAACCTTGTACAAAATACAGTTCCTAATTATCAGAAGCACTAGTGTAGTATCTGGAACAGAGTTGGTTAGAAAAAAATGCTTTAATAAGTATATTAAAAGATATTCAAACAGTATTCTAATCACTCAGGGTATAGAGCATGAGTTGTTTTCTTTTCCCATTCCTACTTTTTTTTTTAATTAGATATTTACTTGATTCATATTTCAAATCTTGTCCCTTTTCCTGGTTTCCCCTCTGAAAACCCCCGATACTGTCCACACACACCCTGCTCACCAACCCACTCACACCCATTTCCTGGCCCTTGCATTCCCCTACACTGGGTCAAAAAGCCTTCATAGGACCAAGGGCCTCTCCTCCCATTGATGACCTCTGCTCCATATGCAGCTGGAACCATGGGTCCTTCCATTTGCACTTTTTGATTAGTGCTTTAGTCCTGCGAGTTTTGGGGGTACTGGTTAGTTCATATTGTTGTTTCTTCTATGGGGCTGCTAACCCCTTCAGCTCCTTGGGTACTTTCTCTAGCTCCTTCATTGGGGACCCTGAGTTCAGTCCAATGGTAGGTTGCAATGATCCACCTCTGTATTTCTCAGACACTGGTGGAGACTCTCTGGAGACATCTATAATTGGCTTCTGTCAGTAAGCANTTGTTGGCATCCACAAAAGTGTCGGGGTTTAGTGAATGTATATGGGATGGATCCTCAAGTGGGGCAGTCTCTGAATGGTGATTCCTTATGTTTCTACTCCACACATTTTCTCTGTAACTTCTTCCATGGGTATTTTGTTACCCCTTCTAAGAAGGATCGAAGTATCCACACTTTGGTCTTTCCTCTTCTTGAGTTTCATGTGGTTTACAAATTGTCTTGGGATTTCCGAGCTTCTGGGCTAGTATCCAATTATCAGTGAGTGCATACCATGTGTGTTCTTTTGTGACTGGGTTACCTCACTCAGGAAGATATTTTCTAGTTACATCCATTTGCCTAAGAACTACATAAATTCATAATTTTTAATAGCTGCATAGTATTCCATTGTGTAAATGCTCCACATTTTCTGTATCCATTCCTCTGTTGAGGGAGATCTGGGTTGTCTTAGTCAGGGTTTCTATTCCTGCACAAACATCATGACCAAGAAGCAAGTTGGGGAGGAAAGGGTTTATTCAGCTTACACTTCCATACTGCTGTTCATCCCCAAGGATATCAGGACTGGAACTCAAGTAGTTCAGAAAGCAGGAGCTGATGCAGA
>NC_034613.1:53686875-53688383 GCF_900095145.1 Mus pahari
AAAGATCTTTTCCAAATTTGTTGATTGTTATTTTGTCTTATTGACAGTGTCCTTTGCCTTACAGAAGCTTTGCAATTTTATGAGGTCCTATTTGTCGATTCTTGATTCATAGCACAAGCCAATGCTGTCCTGTTCGGGAATTTTTCCCCTGTACCCATATCTTTGAGGCATTTCCCCTCTTTCTCCTCTATCAATTTCAGTGTCTCTGGTTTTATGTGGAGTTCCTTGATCCACTTAGACTTGAGCTTTGTACAAGGAATTAAGAATGGATAAATTCACATTCTTCTACATGCTAACTGCCAGTTGAGCCAGCAGCATTTGTTGCAAATGCTGTCTTCTTTCCACTGGATGGTTTTACCTCTTTTTTCAAAGATCAATTGTGCATTGTTTTCTGGTCTTTAAATTCTTTCCACTGATCAACCTGCCTGTCATAGTTTCTGGATTATTAGAATTAGGTCTTCTTGGATGGTTTTATAGAGCTTTGCACTAAACCCATCTGTTCCTGTGCTTTCCTTATTTTTATTTTTATTTTATTTTATTTTATTTTATTTTATTTTATTTTATTTTATTTTATTGGTTGGGAGACTATTAATGACTGTTTCTATTTCTTTAGGGGACATGGGAGTGTTGGAATCATTAATCTGGACCTGATTAACTCTCAAAACTTGTATCTGTCTAGAAAATTGTCCATTTCATCCAGAATTTCCAGTTTTTGAGTATAGGCTTTTATAGTAAGATCTAATGACTTTTTGGATTTCCTCAGATTCTGTTGTTATGTCTCGCTTTTCATTTCTGATTTTGTTAATTAGTATACTGTCCCTGGGGCCTCTAATTAGTCTAGCTAAGGGTTTATCTATCTTGTTGATTTTGTCAAAGAACCAGCTCCTGGTTTTATTGATTCTTTGTATAGTTCTTTTGTTTTCCATGTTGTTGATTTCAGCCCTGAGTTTGATTATTTCCTGCTATTTACTCCTTTTGGGTGAGTTTGCTTCCTGTTATTCTAGAGCTTTCAGGTGTGCTGTCAAGCTTCTATTGTGTACTCTCTCCAGTTTCCTTTTGGAGGAACTCGGAGCTATGAGTTTTCCTCTTAGGACTGCTTTCATTGTGTCCCATAAGTTT
This sequence comes from Mus pahari, assembly GCF_900095145.1. Lineage (NCBI taxonomy): Eukaryota > Metazoa > Chordata > Mammalia > Rodentia > Muridae > Mus > Mus pahari. Next base: position 53,687,995 of record NC_034613.1, read on the forward strand.
GGATATGTTGTGTCTTCGTTTTCATTAAACTCTAAAAAGTCTTTAATTTCTTTATTTCTTCCTTAACCAAGTTATCATTGAATAGAATGTTTTTCAGCTTCCACGTGTATGTGGTCTTTGATTATTTATGTTGTTATTGAAGATCAACCTTAGTCTGTGATGACCTGATAGGATGCATGGAATTATTTCAGTCTTTTTCTATCTGTTGAGGTCTGTTTTGTGACTGATTGTACAGTCAATTTTGGAGAAGGTACCATGAGGTGCTGAGAAAAAGATAGATTCTTTTATTTTAGGATAAAATGTTTCATATATATGTGTGTGTGTGTGTGTGTGTGTGTGTGTGTGTGTGTGCGTGTGTGTGTGTGTGGTGTGTGTGTGTGGTGTGTGTG
>NC_034613.1:53689803-53743425 GCF_900095145.1 Mus pahari
TCTCTGTACTTTATAACACTGGTGTTCACTTTATGAGAATACATTCAGTTTTACACCCTCTCTTGTGTGAACTGTCTGTCACTCATTCACCAAATCCTTGCTCACCTGCAACCAAGAGACCCAGTTCCACTCATATTGGGGACCCCACGTGAGGCCAGTCTGTGGCACATTTTGTCGTGAAATACTTGGGCTTCTCCCTCTATGGTAATTGAGAGAGCTGTTGGGTATAGTAGACATGGCTGGCATTTGTGTTCTCTTAGGGTCTGTATGACATCTGTCCAAGATGTTCTTGCTTCCATGGTCTCTATTGAGAAGTCTAGTGTAATTCTTATAGGGTCTGCCCTTATGTGTTACTTGACCTTATAAGTTACTTGACCCTTACTGCTTTTAATATTATATCTTTATTTAGTGCATTTGGTGTTTTGATTCTTATGTGTTAGGAGGAATTTCTTTTCTGTTCCAGTCTATTTGGAGTTCTGTAGGCTTCTTTTACGTGTATGGGCATTTCTTTCTTTAGGAGAGAGTGTTTTCTTCTATAATTTTGTTGAAGATATTTACTGGCACTTTAAGTTGAANATCTTCATTCTCATTTATACATATTATCCTTAGGTTTGGTCTTTTCATTGTGCCCTGGATTTCATGGATGTTTTGAGTTAGGATCTTTTTGCGGTTTGCATTTCCTTTGATTATTGTGTCTATGTTTTCTATGGAATCTTCTGCACCTGAGATTCTCTCTTCCATCTCTCTTATTCTGTTTGTGATGCTTGCATCTAGGGTTCCTGATTTCTTTCCTAAGGTTTCTACCTTCAGAGTTGTCTCCCTTTGTGATTTTTTTTTATTGTTTCCATTTCCTTTTTTACATCCTTTATGTTTTTGTACAATTCCTTCACCAGTTTGGTTGTGTTTTCTTGTAATTCTTTAAGAAATTTTTGTGTTTCCTCATAAGAGCTTCTACCTGCTTAACTGTGTTCTTGTGTATTTCTTTAAGGGAGTTCCAGCATCATGAGATATGATTTTAAATATGAATCTTGCTTTTTTGGTGCGTTGGGCTATCCAGGACTCACTGTGGTGTGAGTACTAGGTTCTGATGATGCCAAGTAGTATTGGCTTCTGTAGTAAGATTCTTATATTTGCCTTTTGCCATCTGGTAATCCCTGGTGTTAGATGTTCTTGCTGAATCTGGCTGGAGCTTGTTCTGCCTGTAAGTCTGTAAGCCTATGTTAGCACTCCTGGGAGGCCAGCTCTCTCCTGGCAAAACCAGAGCACTGAGCCAGAGCACTGTGGAACAGCCCCACCTCCTGGAAAACAGAGAACTCCTCGGAGTCCTGGGGTCAGAGCACTCCCTGGAGGTAATCTCTCCTCTGGCAGGGAAGGTGCACAAAGGACTGAGGATCATCTCTACCTCCTAACTGTAGATGTAAGCCCATAGGACCCTGTCCCAGCTGCTCTGCTGCTTCTGTGGCCTTTGCTGTCCTGATTGGACCTACCTTAGAGAGACACCAGAGAGAAAATGGCAATCTCCCCTGAGTCCTGGGATCAGAGCACTCCCTGAAGGCAAGCTCTCCTCTGGCAGGGAACCTGTATAGTCCTCTTCTTCTTTACAAATGTTTTATCTTCCACATGTCCAACACACACACACACACACACACACACACACACACTCACACACACACACACACTCACAGAGAGAGAGAGAGAGAGAGAGACAGACAGACAGACAGACAGACAGACAGACAGACAGATGGAGAGAGACAGAGACAGAGACAGACAGAGACAGAGAGGTACAATCTAGATTGCATATTAGAAACAAAACACACGACATTTGATTTGTGTTTATATGGCTTAACATCTTTTTTCCAGCTCTATTTTCCTGAAAATATCCTAATTCCATTATTTCTTTTGCTAAATAGCAGTATAGATATGTAATTGCACCTTTCTGATTTATCAATAGTCAATTAGGCTGGTCCATATACATGGTATTATGAATGGTATTTCAATGAACACAGAAGTTGGGTTATCTCTATGGTGTTATGGTGTTCTCCATTGGATTCTAAGATATATATATATATATATATATATATATATATATATATATATATATATATATATCTTTACAGTGTGATCTTCTATATAAAATGAATTAATTTTTATTGGGGTTTTGAAAGCACTGTACAGCTTTTAGAGTATGAGTTTTTTCATGAGAATAAACATTTATAAACATTTTGTGTACTAATGAAGCACCTTTTTAAATATATTTATGATTTCCTGTGTATGATTTCTCTTCCACTGACAGAAACATACATGAAATACTATGTGCTAGATTTTATGGGCACATTCTGTGAGTACATTTAGTGAGATGTCTTCATCAATAATCTTTTCATCTGAAAACTTTATTTGAGCAACAAAGCTTAAGGAAAATACAAAATGGGGTGTTATTATCAGGGCTGACAGAGGAGCAAAATCCTGTAATACATTGAAAATAAATCACGAGTGTTGCTTAAATTATAAAGCATATCTTTCTTTGATGACAGAAATCTGTGGAGCACAGAAAAGCACAGCACAGACTTCAGTTTTATCTGGAATTTCCTTGCTGGTAAAATCATCTTAGTTCATGTTATGCACTGGAATTCTCTCTCCGTTTGTTTTAATAGCCTGTGAAATGGAGAAATCCTGATGCCAGTGTCCTCCACTTGTCCTCTACTGCAATCTTACCTGGCAAGCTGTACAAAGCAGTACAATAGCTAATTTCTAGATAAGTATATCTTAGGACACCATACAAAAATCAGTTGCAGGTTTGGGCTGCCAGATGGAATTTTCTAAACATAATAGCTTAGATGTAGGAGGAATAGAGGAGATATTTCTCTTCTGATACATTTCTATCCACTGATAGTGGTGATGAACAGTTAAAGGGATGGAGCCTATTATTATGGTTCTTTTTTTGAAAGCATGGTTTTAAACACAGAACCATTTTCTTTTCTTTATTTCTGCCTATCGCTTGGGCTCAGTTACTAGAATGTTTATAAAATTCTTTTAAAGGTAAAGGGAAGCAGGCCCTTGAGAAGGCTGAGCTGCAGCTTTGATTTTCTTAAGAATTACATGGATTGCAGCACAAATATATAATAGATACAAAATAGGTCGCTATGAAAACAATATTGGGTTCCTTAAAATATTTGTTTCATTTGAGTAGAATACATAGAAATGCTAAAAAAGCCCCAGAAAAGACACCACTCTAAGACAAAAAACAGGGTTTACATTCAGTTTTTCATGAAGGTGGAGGCAAAATCCTATATTGGACTTCCAACACACTAGTTGTGAGTGCTAAAAAGAAACAGCAACAATTTAAGTAGGAAAGAGCTTGTTTGAGGCCTCTACTTTACCCTTAATGCCATGGTTATGTAGATTTAGTGTCTACCATAAAGAAATGTAAAATAGAAAAGTATCTCAGAAACAAATCAATATAAGAAGAAAGCTCATCACAAGTTCTGTTACATGCATGCAACTGAAGGCACTTGCAAGAACAGTACAGTATAAAATAAAACAGATGTAATGCTCAAATTGGGAAAATCACCACAAGAGCCATTATATCTATAAGTGTCAAAAGAAGAAGACTGCAAATAAATCCAGTACTAAGGAGAAGGGTTAATCACAGAGCTCAGGAAAGATTTATTTAAATGTCTTGAGAGAAGGGGAACACAGACTTTATATTTTCAATATAGCTAATTGTTTACAAATGACTTAGATGTAAATTAATATCTTTAGCTAACCTTGCTCAATCAGACTGCTTTTGGAGAAGGTCCAATGATGTAAACACTAATGAAACTCCAGAATATTCTGAGCCTTAATGTTGTCTATATGAGTCAAATTTACGAGTCAAATTTCTGGCACAGAATGATTGGTAGAGAATGTATGCATTTGGTAAATAGGTAAATAGGTAAAACGTAATCTTTGAAAGAGTCTACAGCTATCAGTTTGCTAAAACAGCTTTATTCCTTTCTATATCTAAGTGTTATTTTTTTATCCTCACATAAGGGTATTCCTCATCAAAGAAGTTTCTCTTTACACAAAGAGAAACTATTCCTGGAAACCATAAGTAGGAATTATATCGCATCAACACCATTTGTGTGGAACCTAGCCCCACTGGATGCATCTATGTCACTGCTCCTGAAACTATGGTTCAGGAAACACTGAAGGAGGGGTGGAAAGACTGTAAGAGTGAGAGCATCAAGAGGGCTACTGTGAAATAATCTCTCTTAGAAATAACTGCATAGATAAGACTGAAAAAATGGTAATATCAATAGACATGCTAATGTGGTTTTGGAATTTTTTTCATGAGTTCTCACCCCTATATAAAGAACTACAGGTACTTAATGACCCCTAAAAGGAGAATTAACCTCTCCCAGGAATGATACTTCAAACAGGTTGTCTGATATAATGTGATCAGCCCCAAAACCATATATATATACCACCAACAAAAGTAGCCTCAGCAGGTTGTATTTATGCATTTTTTGCATAAATATAATTTTTGTGTATATGTAGATAAAAATAATAATCAAAAGAGACTATCAATTTAAGTGGTGGTTTGGCGGTAGGTGGAACTTGACAGGTGCTGAAAGCAGGAAAAATTATAGGGATATAATTATGTTTTAATTAAAATGTAAAAAAAAATGTAAAGACATAATTTCTGTGGGTATAGCCCACTATTTAAATGTTACTACTATTCACTACCATTTTTACTATGAGAGAATTATTTGAAATGAGAATTTTTTCATATAGTAACCATTTTCTCAAAGCTTTTGAGTGCTAATAATAAAAATTATCAAAAGGCATAGGGCATAGTAAATATTCTGTAGCTATTAGTTTATTGTTAAAAAACAAATGAATAAGCCTAAATCGGGCATGGTGGCACACACCTTTAATCCCAGCACTCAGGAGGCAGAGGCAGGCAGATTTCTGAGTTTAAGGCCAGCCTGGTCTACAAAGTGAGTTCCAGGACAGCCAGGGCTACACAGAGAAACCCTGCCTCAACACACACCCCCAAAACAAAACAAAACAAAACAAAAAACCCACAAAACAAATAAATAAAAATAAAGAGAAAAATAAAAATATTTGAGGTTTCTTCCACTAAAATATATTCTTAGAGACTGGAGAGATGATTCAGCAGTTATAAACACTTGCTGTCCTTGGAGAGAATGAGAGGTGGGTTCACCACATGGTGACTCACAAGTGCCAACATTTCCAAGTTGAGGAAATCTAAAAGTTTCTTCTGGACTCCACAGACATCTGGCACACATACGTTGCATATTAATAAATGTAGATGCTCACATATACACTTATGATAAAAATCAATCTTCAGAAATTAATCTTAGTAATGAGTTCATTAATTCTTTTTTTTCCAAATAGTATCATTTTCCCTAAGGAAACATTTAAAACCAGACCACTATTAAACATTAAAATATGGGTGTTAAACATATATTGTGGGGAAATAAGTACATAAAGATATTGTGATGTGTGTGGGGGAGGGGACTTGCAATTGCTCATGCATATATAATGATAATGGAATTTTATTTTGCTGTAAAAAGGACAAAGTTATGTAACTTGTATAAAATGTATAGCATGGCAAATCATCATGTAAACAAAGATAAACAAAACAAAGTTAAGTATTACAATTTTTATTAATATGACAAGAATGTAGGAAGGTATTATTAAGGAAGAGTGAATGAAGAAAAGACAAAACAAACTATTTACTATGTTCAGAATCCGTATTAAATATGTACATATGCACATACCTATATGTTCACATATTTGACAAGATAGCATATATGAGAATATTTGTTGAGAGAGTGAAAGCATTGTTTAGACAGGAAAGGAAGATGAGGAGGCAGTGGGGATGAATAAGGATCATATATAAATATATGAAAAAGCTTCATAATTAAACCAGTTATCTATTCACTAATTTTAAAAGTGAATACATCTATATTCATATTTAATTATATGCATATACACTGTGCTTGCTTAACATGTTTCACCAGTTGGTATCTCCTGCTACTCTGAGTGTATTTCGCTGTGGAAATGCTTCTTTCTTACACAACTTGTAATCATGGAAAGAATTTATATTACATGACTGTTCAGTCCTAGAATACCCTGCAGAGATTGCCAATTAGGCCCAAATAATACACTGAAGGTGCAGCATGTGGCCCTCTAATAATTTGTCTTTTCTTAATTATAACCGATTCATATCAAGGAATAATTTCTCCTTGCAGTCTGGTGTGATTGATTTCAAATCCACTGTAATGTGAATGTGATTATATCAAATGTTTTCATGTTTTCCCTTTGTTATAAATCAGAGTAAAGCTGGTGTATTATCCTTAGTGTGGTTTTAACTTGGAGCTAGTGATTCTATAAAGACTAAGGTAAGTTTATTAAATGAAATTCTATGATATAATATATTTAAGAATTAAACCAACAGTATGCATGAAATGTCCTCTTATATCAGTATTTTATTGTCCAAATCAAGAAGGTACACACTTGTGTAATTCATCCCCTCTTGGAGTCTCCTATTACCTTCTTACAGAACCTCTTTCTCTAAGGGTATTCAGAGTGTGTGCTTATTTTAAAGAAAGGTGTTCTGAATACCTATAATCAACACGAAAACCAAGGTACATATAATAACTCACGTCCACATTCTTCAGCACTCAAAAGTCTGAAGCAGAAGAATTACCTATCAGTTCAAGGTCAGCCTTGGTTATTCAGTATTTGTAAAACCACATTGAGCTACCCTGTAAATCTGTCTCCAAAAATCACACGTCAAAATTCAAAACTTACTATTTCCACCTATAGAAATCTGGGTTTCCTGTTGAATTATGAACAAAGCTCATCACTCTACAATACTTCCAAGGGGTTCAATAACATGAGAGACAGAAAATCTTCTATAAGGGGCTTGACCCATTTTAGATAGCACATTGAATGTGTATACTTCAGAAAGCACAAACTGTCTTATGTATACTCTCATGTCTAACCAAATGCAACCTGCAGCAGGTAATTTATTTTAACCTCATTTTTCAATTATTTTTTTAAATTAATTTATTTTTTACACTCTGTATTCCCTTCTCTGCCCCTCCATTCACCCTCCAACTGCTCCACATCCCACACCTCCTCCCCTCCCCCCTGGGAGGTCTCCACATAGATGTCCCCACCCCCAACCCACCTGACCTCTAAACTTCTTGGGGCCTCTAGTCTCTTGAGAGTTAGGTGCATCATCTCTCAATGAGCACAGACCTTGAAGTCCTCTACTCTTCATGTTGGGGCCCTCATATCAGCTGGTGAATGCTGCCTCTTTGGTGGTTAAGTATTTGAGAGATCTTGGAGGTCCAGATTAATTGAAACTACTGGTCCTCCTTCAGGATTGCCCTTCTCTTCAGCTTATTTCAGACTTCCCTAATACAACAACAGGGGTCATCTGCTTCTGTCCACTGGTTGGGTGCAAATATATGCATATGACTCTTTAAGCTGCTAGTTGGGTCTTTCAGAGGGCAGTCATGGTAGGTCCTAATCCATCCTAGAGGACCAGTTGCCCTCAGAGCAGTTGGTAAGAACCCACCAACCTCTGAGTTCTGGAGCTGCTGCTGGGAGCCTGGTAGACTCAGGTCACATCACCCACCAAACCTCTGCCCTCCTGAATACCACATCCCTTCCTTCTCTTCCACCCCTTCCAGCCAGTCTTTGCTGCTGGGGCAGACTCCTAGTTGATCTGCTCTCATGAAGACTCCATATCCTGATCCACCCTACAGGACCTGCTGTACTCAGAGCAGTTGAGGATCCGCTACACTCAGAGCAGTTATCTGAAGGCCTCCCCTTAGATCTACTGCAGTCAGGGCAAGAAGAAGATCCCACAGGTGGTTGGATACATCCAGGGTGACAGGCTTATCCTCATTTCTGATTGATTAAAGTGTGGGTTAAACTGAATGAAGTCACCTTGGCACAAAAATGTATGTCCTTTCTTACATGTGTGGCATAGCTTCAAATATTTTGTTTTAAGTATTTATTATAGACTACTTCTACATGTACAAGTTATGAAAGTTATTGATGGGGGAATGGTTTTAGGAGGAAGAAATATCACAATATAGATAAACTGAAACTAAAAAACAGCAACAGTGAAAACTGACAAATAGAATAATGAAGTTGAGAAAATGAGGGAACAGGCAAATGTGAAGTTTGCATGAAGAAGGTAGTAACCATTCCATTCCCCTTCCAAGTAAGACTCAAGCATCCTTGCTTGTGCCCTTCTTCCTGTCCAGCCTCCCCGGGTCTGTGGAGTATAATACAGTGTCTGTATTTTGTGGCTAATATCTACTTATAAGTGAGTATATACAACACATGTCCATTGGGGTCTGGATTACCTCACTCAGGATAATAGTTTCAAGTTCTATCCATTTGACTGCAAAATTCATATCTTTGCATTTCATAGCTGAATAGCATTCCATTGTGTAGATGTACCGCATTTTCTTTGGCCATTCTGCAGTGTGGGGACATCTACATTGTTTCCAGTTACTGGCTGTTACACATAAAACTGCTGTGGTCATAGATGAGCAAGTGTCTCTAAAGTATTCTAGCTATTCTGACTTGTCTAGGGTCTGTGGGAAAGGAAGTGCCTAGCCTCACAGAGACTTAAAGTATCAGGGTGGGTGGATACCTTCGGGTACCCACCAGATCAGAGAAGGGGAGGGGGAAATGGGAAGAAGAGTGGAAGGGGATCAGTTGGAGGGGTAGTGAGCAGGATATAAAGTAAATATGTAAAAAATTAATTAATTTAAACTAGAAAGAAAGTAGTAACCTATGATTTTACAATCCAAATAAAACTATAAGATAAAGCAATAGTAAGTTGATGTGTAAAAACATGGTGAATACTGGAAGCTAATGGTTTAAGGAAGGAGGAATAGAGGAGTGTGAGGAAAATAGGCATATGCATCAGGTTGAATACACTTAGCAATATACAAAGAAGCCATATGAAATATTGTTAAAAAGCTAATTAAAATACCTTTTGAGTTTGAACATTGGTATTCTACTCGAGTGTTCAATACTATTCCAAATAACAGATTATTAAGTGAAAATTACAGTGCCAGGGATGGGTTGCCTCTCCATATCTTTTGGCTCACAGGAGCCCTAAGAGGTACCACAAACACTACAGGCTACTTCTATTGCTTTTGATTGTTCACTGTAACAAGGTTATAAGATGGTGTTTCTACAGATCACACACTTTGGCTGCAGTACATAGAGAAGTCCATCATTAACTAATCTGGAAACTCTCCCACATGAACAACTTTGACAGTTTTGGAAGGTACTATGAAGTTTGCTTGGAAGACTAACTATATCAGTGTTCTTATCCAGTGGTGGATCATGCTATAATAATGACCTGGGAGACAAGACATGCCCACTGGTATAATAGTGGTGACTTTCTTTTTTTTTTCTTTTTTTTTCTTTTTTTATTAGATATTTTCTTTATTTACATTTCAAATGCTATCCCGAAAGTTCCCTATACCCTCCCCCTGCCCCTGCTCCCCTACCCACCCACTCCCACTTCTTGTCCCTGGCATTCCACTGTGCTGAGTCATATAAAGTCTGCAAGACCAAGGAGCCTCTCTTCCCAATGATGGCCGACTAGGCCATCTTCTGTTATATATGCAGCTAGAGACATGAGCTCAGGGGGTACTGGTTAGTTCATCCCAACATCAGCCACCAAACCCAGATACTAGTGGTGACTTTCTTGATGGTCATAAAAAAATAAACTCCTTTTTAATTAGATTTGAAATATCTTATTTTGGTTTAAGTATAATTGGATAACAAAACACTACTATATTAATGTGGCATACTTTGCTATGTTTTAATGAATGTGTTTCCAGAGAAATTTCATTGTAGTTGGATAACTTCCCCGAATTTAGCTAGGTACATTTTGTGGACTGACTTTCCAGACTGAGTAAAATTAGGATAAAGAGAAGAGCATCTAATTACTAGCATTGTTAATACTGTTTTTCTGCACAGACCAAGGAATTCCCACAGCTGTGACTTCCCCACCATGATACATCACATTCCTCTGAACCATGAACCATCATTCGAAGATTTTATATATATATACATATATATATATAAAATCACATGCCTGGTATGAATAGGCCAATCTAGAAACAAAGTTGAGTGAGAAATAAGAATTAAAATGTTAAAATGATAATCTTTCTAATAATAATACAAGTGAAAATATTTGTGACCTACAGAAAGGCAAATATTCCTTAGAGATGATGACAAAGGAAGAAATATTATTTAAATGATACATTGGATCTCATCCAAATTAAAAACTTCTTAACCAAAAGAGACAATTAAAAAGACAAATAGGCAAGCCACAGCCTGGAAACAACACGAATGCTCACTAATTAATGAATATGTAAACCAGTTTTGTGTTCTACACAATTGAATACAATTTTGAAATTAAAGGAAAGAAATAATAATATATGCAACCATATGGATGAAACTCAAAATTATCATAAGTGAAAGAAATTAGACACAATACTCTTGGTGACCTTACAACTTGATCAACATGCAGTTGTAAAACAAAAGGATAATTAACATTATAGATGGACGGTAAGTGGTTAATTGGGCTTAGATTTGGCAGACAAGAAGACTGCAAAAGGTCACAATGGAATTAGAGGAAAATAGGTATTTTATTTGATTGATTAGAGTTACACCATGATATTTTATATTATTTACTTGTATTAATAAAGTGGAGCCACATCTGCAAAATGGATAATTAGGATAAGAACAAATTCAAGTTCATATTCTACATGTAATTGCCTTTAGATAACAGTTATAAGAGGGTAAACCAATGGTGGCCAGAGTTTTGGAATTAGAAAAAAATATAAATGAATTCATATGAAGAAGAGTCTTATAGCAATATGCTCACATGTTGAAAAATACAAAGAGGAACAAATTAAAAGCCTTTTAAGTAAGCATCAACACATACGTATAATGTTATGTTCGTGTCACTTCAGCTATTTCTGACTAACCAATTAGATTAACAATAATCACTAACAAGGATTTCAAGAGCACATAGCTGCACTCTGAGAATGTCTGCTTATTCCTAGTCCCAAAGAAGTCTGCAGCTCACAAAGGCTGCCATATGGAAAAGAGTCAAGACAGCTGCCTTGAAGCATTGTGGAATATATCAGGCTAAAAGACATAAATGATCAAGCTTGCCTAATCAATAATTCTCCTAACTCTTGTAGCATGACGTTTTCCAAAAGTTCACTAGTCTGTTTGTTATATATGAAAGAATGTCACTGATCTTCATGAGTCTGCAAACAGCATGTCATGGGGTTTGTTCATTAATGGCTCCCTTTAATACTTCTGTCTCCTCAAACACCTTATGCAAAATTAAGTGTTTCTGGCAGCCTTCTGAATCTTCAAAACATAACCACTCTATCTACTGGTTAGAGGTATCCTCTCCAAGGAATTATTTGTAAGCCCATTGTCTTATGCTAGCTTTTCCTTGCTTGTGAGATGTGGTATAAGACATCATGTTTCAGTCTTGAGTTGTGGCACTTCTGTAGGGACTTTTATATGAGTATTTTTGTTACACCAGGCCTCTAACACGTGGTAGGAGAATATTCAAACTGTTTCTCACCTCAGAGTAGAATTAAGGCAAAATTCATCTATTTTTCTAGGTTCATTTTAGCATCATGAGTGGAAGTAATTTTCGTGATGAGAGCAAACTAGTACTACAGAAAAAAAAAAAGCAACAAATTTAACAATTTCAGTTCATTGTTGCTCTTGTTAGATGTTTTGCTTACTACTTTTGCCTCAAAGAATAGTATAGAGCTTTTGTCTTTTACAGTCATTATTAACTAGTGCATTGTTCTCTGAGCACAAGTGTTTCAAGCCTGTGTAGTTCAATCTCTGAATATGAAATGAAGTTAAAGCCCCTTTCTTTATCTTAAGTCAGGCAATTGGATATACTTTTGTCACTCACATTTTTATTCAGATTTTCCAACTCATAATTAAAGTTAATATACTTACTGGATCAAGGGAAAGTAGTAGATGTGATAAAAAACACCAAGGCAGTTTCAAGAAGTGTTCTTTTCTGTTATCTAGCTTTACAGTTTTCAGATAAAAGGCTACATTTTTGGAAAAGTGAATCTTCAGATTCCTTGGGGAATCCCAGACAGTGAAGATAATGTTCTGATTCTGAGATATAAGGTACAAGAATGTCTCTCAGAATCTCTGCAGGTACTAGGAAGCATATTCAAACCAAGTAAAGATGGTTTATTTTAAGTTGAAATATTTGCATAACTTTAGCTGAAATATGAACTTGTATAATGGGAAGAGGAGTACCAAGGGTTTAGTGACAGTAAGGAATACCATCTCTAGTCCTGTAGGGATGAAGAGAGAATTGTCACTGCTATCCAGGAGACTGCCACATGATACCCATATGGTCCTGTTAGGACTCTTTGGTCTTCAGGGACAATGAAGGAAGAACAGCGAACACTTCCTATTTATGGTTGATTGTGAAAAGTGAAACAGAAAACCTGAAAATCCAATTTCCAAATCTTAACATCCTCAGATGAAAGAGAATGTATTTTTTGTTCTATGTCAAACCAAAGTGCTAAGAGGAATACTAACTGGACCAGTTGGGGAGATATATTTATTTCTGAAGTATAACTGGGTCAGTAGTACTGAGATCTAATGTGTGGTGAACTACATAGTGACCTTGTCTGTTGCTAATATGGAAGACTCCTATTATTGAAAATACCACAAGAACTGATAGCACAATCCTAAAGAAATTGAAAGTGCTATAGCCATTAACTCTTCTGATATGTAAATTCAGAACCAAAGAAATCCACTCTAGAAATTTCAAAAGAAGTACAATTTCCAAACAGGAGTTCAAGGGTTCATATTACTAAACTACATAGTTAATGACACAAAGTGGGCTTCAGAAGCAGATGCCTTGGCACCTTCGAGACAGAACATACTTTTTCACTGAAAAAAAAAAACTCATAAAACTGAGAGGTTGTTCATTTTCTTGAAGAAAATGCCTTTTCAAAATTTAATTCCCATAGCTATTGCCTGAGGGACAGATTGCAAAAATTCATAATTTTGCATTTTGCCCTGAAATTCTGTATAGCATATGCAGTATGAGGTCTATAAATAATATTAAATTTGTACAAAACACATCTTTCAGATGGTCAGCAAATTGAAAATAAAAACATGAAGAAAATTGTGAATTATATGCTCTAGAGCAAAAGGCAAAATATTGCTTTGTAAATTATCCATATTTTGTTTCTGACTTGCTGCTATATCATCCAGTTAAAATATATGCTTATCTACTGTCAATGATGAAAGCTACATAGCATCTTTATAAACACTAGTATTGAGAGTTTCAATGCTTTTTTTTAACAGTTCAGTGGAGACCATGATTTTCTTATTCAACTTAGATTCATATTATTTCTTAAATCATCCAAGTCCAGTTTTACATGAGATATAGGACTCTGTGAGGTATATAAAATACCAAATAAATTGATTCTCTGTGGGTTGGACAGCTTTAATTAAGAAACACAATCTGATTTCTAACTTTATTCATTGATGCTCATGGATGCTCAATTGTCCAATAAACATTTCTGGAAAACATTTTTTGTTTTTTTGTTTTTTAATTTTCACTTTTTTTAAAAATTTTTTCAAAATATCATTTTGAAAATATTCTTCTCTCACACAGTATATTCTGACCACAGTTTCCCCAATTTCCAGTACTAGCAGCTTTCCTCCAGTTCGCATCTCCCACAGATTGTACTCCTCTTTTTTTCTCTTTTTGAAAAGAGCAGGCCTCCAAAAGACTACAGACAAACAGAACAAAACAAGACGCAACAAGACAGGGCAAAATCTGGACAAGGCAACCTAATACGAGTAATTGAATCCCAAAAGCAGACAAAAGAGTCAGACACATGATTTCACTGTTAAGAATTCCCCCCCAAACTCCAAGCTAGCAGCCATAACATATGCACACAGGAGACCTGATACAGACCCCTGTTGGCTTTGTGTTCCCTTCTCTGTGAGTTCTGCTTAGTTGATTGACTTGCTATGTTTACCTGGTGTCCTTTATTCCCTCTGACTCCTACATTCAGCCCTACTTCCTTGTGAGAAGATCTTATTATGGAGACCTCCAATTTAAACTATCTGTTTAATGTGTGGTTGTGGGTCTCTGGACATGTTCCCATCTGCTGCCAGAGTAACCATCTTGATGACGACTGGACAAGGCACTGATCTATGAGTAGTGCAGAATAGCATTAGGAATCTTATCAATGACTTTTTCGACCAGTTGTGTCAGTTGTGTCTGTTTGGGCTATCCAATCTTCTACCACTGACCATTCAGGTAGTGTAGAACATTAGCTCTTTTTTGTGGCATGGGCCTCAAGTTAAACCAAACATTGGCTATACACCCCATAACTTCTGTACTACTACTGCTCCAGCAAATATGGCAGATAGGACAGAATATAAGTGAAGAGTTTTGTGGGTTGTTTGGTGTACTGGCTGGTTTGATTACTTGACACTAGCTGGAGTTATCACAGAGAAAAGAGCTTCAGTTGGGGAAGTGCCTCCAAGAGATCAAGCTGCAAGGCATTTTCTCAATTAGTGATCAAGGGGGAAGGTCCCCTTGTGGGTGGTGCCATCTCTGCGCTGGTAGTCTTGAGTTCTATAAGAGAGCGGGCTGAGCAAGCCAGTGGAAGCAAGCTAATAAGTAACATCCCTCCATGGCTTCTGCATCAGCTCCTGCTTCCTGATCTGCTTGAATTCAAGTCCTGACTTCCTTTGGTGATGAACAGCAGTATGGAAGTGTAAACTAAATAAACCCTTTCCTCCCCAAATTGCTTCTTGGTTATGATGTTTGTGCAGGAATAGAAACCCTGACTAAGAAAGTTGGTATCCAGGTTTTTCTTTATATGTCATACAGAGTACCTCCATACCCCCCAAAGACTAAAATGCAGGGGTGAAGTTTCCATGCAGGAACAAGCTTGACCTGTCTATGTGCAATGATCTTTGTGCATGTTTTTGGAGGGAGACCCTATGTCTTGTTCAGTCATATTCATTGCAACTTTATTTATATTATCCAGAGACTGGAAATAACCTCAATATTCCTCAAAGGTTGCATAATCAAAATGTGGCACATTTTAGAAAAATGACATCATGAAAATTTCAGGCAATGGATGCAACTAGAAAGAAATATCTAGAGTTAGGTAACCCAGACTTAGAAAGACAAACATGGTGTATACTCACTTATACATTAGTAATTCCGTAAATGATAATCGTTACAATCCACAGACCCAGAGAGGTTAAGGAAAGACTAGGGGCCAGGGGAGCAGGGTTGAAATTTGTCGATTTCTCTAGAAAAGAGAAACACAATAAATATTGCAATTGCACTGGTAGATGGTGGAAATAGGTACAAGAGGGATCACATGTTCGGGAGAGGAATGGAATGGGAGAATGAAGAGGATGGAATAAAAACCCAGAGTAGGTGAAACTTCCACGAATCCATGAGGGTGAGCCTAGTGAGGACTCCTAGTAAAAAAGGATATAGAGTCTGAAATGACTATTTTTTTTTTTGTAGCTAGGCAAGGCTTCTAGTGGTGGGAATGGATTACATTTCTTTGATTTGTTGGCTAAGATGGTTCCATGGGGAGCCCTAAACAACCCAAGCTCATGCCAAGGAAAAAGCTTACTTTTCCTATTGAATGGTGTTGGAACCCTTGTCTAAATTCAATTCTGCATAAATCTATCAATTTATTTATCAAATTAAATCCCAGGTCATTAACTCATGGTTGAACTTATGTCTGCATCATACTCATTTTTTAATGTTTTATTGACTATTTTCTTTATTTACATTACAAATGTTATTCCCCTTCCCAGTTTCTGCTCCATAAACCCCCTATCTCACCCCTCCCCTGATTCTGTTGTGGTGCTCCACCACCCACCCACCCATTCCCTCCTCACCTACCTAGCATGCCATATGCTGGAGCATCAAGCCTTCACAGGACCAAGGACCTCCCCTCTCATTGATGTCAGATAAGGCCATCCTCTGCTACATATGCAGCTTGAGCCATGAGTCCCTCCATGTCCATTCTTTGGTTGGTGGTTTAGTTCCTGAGACTTTTGCGGGGTCTGGTTCATTGATATTGTTGTTCTCTCTATGGGCTTGCAAATCCCCTTACCTCCTTCAGTCCTTCCTCTAACTCCTCCATTGGGGTTCCCAGGCTCAGTACAATGGTTGCCTGAAAGCATCCACTTATGTATTGGTAAGGTTCTGGCAAAGACTCTCAGGAGACAGTTATAACAGGCTCCTATCAGCAAGTACTTCTTTGCATCAGCAATAGTGACTGAGTTTGGTGGCTGCATATGGGTTGATTTCCCAGGTGGGGCAGTCTCTGAATGGTCTTTCCCTCAATCTCTGCTCCACTGTTTGTCCTTTTTTTCCTTTAGACAGGAGAAATTTTGGGTCAACATTTTTGAGGAGTGGGTAGCCCCACCCCTCAACTGGGGGCCATGCCTAACCTCTCCATATGGTCTCTCTTCCTTTAGTTGGGTATTTTAGCTAATGTCATTCCTGTTGTTGTAAGTTTTGACATATCATCAGTCATTAAACTTTGCTCTTATTTTAAGGTATTATTTGTGCCGTTCTGGGTACCTTAAGTGTTTAAATTTGGTTCGGGTATGTCTTGCAACTATCAGGATTCTTGGTTGTACATTCCTTGAATCTGTATACCAGTTGGGGAGTATTGAGTGTAAACAGCAACAGGGCATATCTCTGCATTTTTTGTGCATATCTATAATGGAATTTGTATTAGATTTTTGACAAATTTTCATGTATTTTTCCTGATGTATGATTTTACTTTGGGGTTATGTTTTGTTCATACATGTAAATGTCATCAGGTTTTAGATATTGATACTGTATACCATAATTGTTCTTACCTTGTTGTTTTTTTTAATACTAATGTTGAGAAATTTTTATCTGTTATTGAATTTTTTGTTTCCTCTATGTCTTTTGAGAAACTACATCTCATTAGGGTATTCATGAGAATTTTCACTTACAAAGAAGACTCCATAATTTTAGAAGAATTTATTGTACACATCCAAGTTATCGTTATTATCCTTTATAATATTATTTCTTCACTTGATATTATTTTAGCATTTCAAATAATCCCATCTGCTTTGTCCAACTTCTGCTTCCTCTCTCTGTTGTTAGAATTTCAGATGAGTGACCGTTAATGTCTATGACTTTCTTATTAGTGTTGCCAATGCTACACATGAGATGTTTGCTCACAGAATAAAGATAAAAATAAATTAACTATTTTACCAAATGGTGTATATTTGAGACAGCCGTTCCAAATTTTATTGACAAAGAATACCTAGTAGCCTCAAAGGTTTCCAGGTATATGTCATAAGTTCCATCAGCAATTCTTTCTCACCAAAAGTCTAGCTTCATTCACTGACATAGTTCATGATAAAAACATTTCTGAATACCATGGTACTCAGAAAGAGTACAAATCACTGGATATGTTTCCCATGTTCTTATGCATATTGTTACTTTATGTAATATAAATAATTAAGGCATTCATTTAACCAGCTGATTTTATAGATACACTGCAAAACAATTGCACAAAAGCAGCCAAAACAGTCTATTCAAGGCAAATAATAACCCTCACTGTAACTAATGGGCCTCCTATTTAAAGGAGGCAGTGTGTGGGGGTGTGTAGGGAATGGCTATTTCACTGTAGTCAGTGACCTGATGTTCTAAAACAACTCTGCCTAAAAGCTATGGAATGATCTAAAATCTTGGAGCTGTAGTCTAATTGTGATTGCTAGCAATCAATGCTTCCTTTTTATTAAACTAAACCTTAGGATAGAAAATACTGTCAATTGCTCCTAACATATTCTTTTCAACACAATATTGTTTCTAAAAATCCTGAATGACAGTCAGTGCCAGAAGAATAGCCTTTTCCTTGCTGACATGCAACCACCCAAAGAAGTAACCACCTGTCAGACAGATGGCTATCCTTTTTACCATGCCATATAGAAATGGGGTGCTGAGATCTAGGGTCAGGGGTCACACTGGAAATAGTGGCTCAGAGGAAAGCCAGGAAACTACTGGGACACTTCTCAATAGGCTGAACTCAAAGGCCTTATAAAATGCACTGGTGAGTATGAAGCAGATGGATGGATCTGAGTTCTTTGTGGTCCTGATTTTGGCTGCACAGGGTAGCAGATAGAATCACTAGCTATCTGACCTTGGACAACTTACTGAAGAACTAATTCAGACCCATACCCTCCAAACTGTGCAATGAGGTCTTGTTATTGTCTGTGTTCTCTAGTATGGTGACCCCTGAGAGCTTGTGACTACTGAAAAACTGAAAGCAAGTCAGTCTGAATTGACATTGTTTTACATATAAAAGGAACACCATGTATTTAGTGTATGCACTGATTTTTTATTACATTGACATGTTGATGATAGAATTTTAAAAATTGGATAAATTGTTTTACATTAAATAGGTTATTAAAATTTGTCTGTTAAATGTGGCTACTGACAAATTTAAAAGCAGAACAGAAAGTGCAAAGAATTATAGTAGTAACCTCCAAACAAATGAAATGAAGTTGCAAATTCATTCTGTAAGTCTTTTCTGACCTTTGCAGTATATAAAGTATATACGTATACATGTCCAAATAAGTGTCTATATATGTAAAGATAACCATTAAGGTGGGGGCCAGAGGTTGGTATCAAGTGTCCTCACAAATCACTCTCTAGCTATTTCTTAATTTAGAATGTCTATCTGATCCTAAGTATCGCTGAGTGTATTAGACTGACTACACATAAATCTATGAGACTCAAGTGTGTACCCTCCTGTATGGACTTATTGTTTGGAACTTCACACTTATATTTCAAACATTTTACCTACTGATCCATCACCAGAGCCCCTTTTCTGATCTTCTGAGTAAAATTATATTTTACAAATTATTCCTACACTTTGGTATCTCTCACTCTCATTGCTCTAACTTCAATGATCATTGTAATTACTATATTGCAGTGGGTGTACACGTTTATCTGGTTCCCTCGCCAAACTGAGAGACTGATGAAAATAGAGACTGCTTGGTCACATTGTTTATACATCCACACTAAGCTATCATATCATGCTTAGTATATTCAGATTTATTAATTTTGTAATGATTGGTTAGTATATGATTTGACTCTACACTCATTTGTAATCACTAAGGGATATTAGACTTGATTATTTCCTCATTAAATATGAAAATAGTTTACCAGATAGCCAACTTGATTGTCAGTATCAGGTACTATTTTGTCTCAGTGGCATGTTCAATAAAGCTAAAACTAAAAATAAATAAAGAACATGGATTAGGATAAGTATACTGCGGATGGTTAATTATTTTTTAAAACTATGAATCGGTTGAAGTTGTAAAGGCACATTGGAGTTTATGGATTGTGAAGCAAGGGGTGAGGAAATCAAATTGAACCAGAGACTTGAATTATTGTCTCCCAAGAAAGAAGAGTAAGTTTTAAATCATCTGAGAGAAAAATCTGGAGTAGAAATAATTCATGGAAAAATACCGAGAATCATTAACACAGTGACTGATCCCATCTAGCATCTTGATTTTACTATTATTGCCATATTAACCAGTGCATGACTTTAATGTTTGTAGTTTGCTGTTTGTCATGAGAATTTCATTACTACAGTCAACATTTCTCCAACATCTCTCAGAGTTTCCTTGTATATGAATGAAAATTATATAAATTATTAATAATTATATAAATTTATAATTTCATTTATAGTGAAAACCATGATAATTATCTATGAATCTGTCTTATTTTATTTAACATAACAATCTCTACTTTCATCCATTTTTTGCAAACAACAGAAATTTAGTTTTCTTTTAGGTTGAAAGATACTCCATTGTAAAATATATAAAATAGCTTTTATCCATGAGTCCAATTAAATTTATTAGTACTGATTCTATGACTGTGAGATAAGATTATTGCTGAAGTTACTCTGAATGAATGTGCAGCGATATCTGGAGTATATTGACATAGATTCTTTTTTGTACATATCCAGAAATGGTATAGCTGGATTACTGACAGGTTTTATAATAAGGTCTATATTACTTAATATTCCCACTACCAGTGCATTATAATTTCTTTTTCATATGATCTGGCCTACAATTTGATATATTTTTATTTATTTACTCAGACACTGTGTGGAGTAAGAAAATCTGAATTTAGTTTAGATGTACATTTTCATAGTGGTTAAAATGCTTAAAATGTTCTTTATGTTTTGTTGACCATCTGTTTGTTTTCTTTTGAGAACTACCTGTACATTTTATTTATCTCCCCTACTTACTGATTTGATTATTTGTTTTAGTAATTTGTTTTTTTTTAATTTTTATGAATTCCAGATAATAGTTCTTTGATTATTACAGTTTCTCTCCTATAGACACATTCTTTACTGAAGCTGACAGTTTTATGATTTATTCATTCATCAATTCAATTATATTGTCTGTTTGTGTGGTGTGTGAGTGTATGTGCATTTATATTTGAGAGATATATGAGAGTTAGTACATACATATAGAGGTTAGAGGACAATGTTTGAGAATTGGTTTTCTCCTTTCAATTTGTTCAGGCAGGGTATCTTTTTGTACTCCAGATTGTCTGGTGTGTCAGTTTCACACAAATTCTCCTATCCGCACCTTTTTTCTCTCTTTAACCTATAAGTCTAGAAGAGTACTGTGATTACAAATATATGCCACTGTGCCCAACATTTTATGTAGTTTCCAAGAATTGAATTCAAGTAATGAGTCTTTTATAAGTAATATGTTTATTCACTGAGACATTTCTTCAGCTCCAGTTGCTTTTTTAATTTTTCATTTTTATTTTATATTTTCAAATAGTGTTTAACTTAATGTACCCATGTTATTTTTCCTACATTTCCTGAAATATTGGAATCCTATCTAGAAAAGTCACTCTCTATAATTAGATTTTAAAATATTTTCCTTATTTTTTTTATGTTAAAGTTTTCTACTCATTTTCAGATTATTTTTTATAGTTTAATTTTTACCAGGACTAGACACAGTTAAGTAGTTCTCGTCTTCTACAGTTAAAAAGATAATCTACCATCACTTGTCAAAGAAACTGTTTTGAGGTTTTATTTTCCTTCTTTGCCATACTGCTTAAAAAAAAAAAAGACTGGAGCTATATAGTCTTATTCTGGATGTTCTATTCTATCTTAGCGGTTATATGTGTGGGGTTTTAGATTAGTACCATTCTAGTTTTTTTGCTTTTTGTTTTTGTTTTTGTTTTTAACCACACTTATATAGGATAATTTATAATCAGATGTTCTGAATCATCTGGTATTAAGTACTCTGTGTAGTTAGGAAATTTTGGCTACCAAAGTCTTTGGCTCTGTCATTTGAATTTTAGGCTTTTTATTTTCCTGTGTATGGTGTGTAATACCATTGGAGTCTTCATGGAAATTGTTTTAAATTTGCATATGTGGACATTTTACAGAATATAATTCTGCATATTTGCCTTGTGATGTCTTCAACTTTTTCAGTGGTTCATACTTTTCATTATAGAGGCTTTTAATTTTTTGGTTAAAACTTTGTCTGGGCATTTATTATTTTTGTAAAGCTATTATGAATATTGGTCACCAAACTTCTCTTTTCAAAATGATGATACTGGAATGTCGAAAACCTAGTGATATTTTTGTGCTTATTTTGAATTCTTTGACTTTCCTGAACTTGTTTAACAGACTTAGTTACTTTCTGAAGGAACATTTATATACTTTGAAATACAGGATCATGTAATTTCATTTCTTAATCTTCTGTTTGTGTTCCCATTAACTTTTTTCTTTTGCTTCAGTGTTTTGGCTAAGATTTTTATTACCACATTAACAAACAACAGTAAGAAGACACCTGTGTCTCACTACTTTGAAATGAAGTGCTGTATTTCCCTTATTTCATATTAAAATTTTTACAGGCTTGTGTAACTTTAATTTTTTCAAACATTGCTAATGATGGTTCTTAAACACTTTAACCTCACTTTTATGCAACCACCCACCATAGGTAGTGGGAAAGAAAGGATAAAGGGAAGTGGACCTGTTTAGAAAGGTTCCCTGGAACAACTTCCATCTGTGTTGTCTGAAAATTGGAAGTTCAGTTCACAGGGTAGAAGCAGCAGCTCCATGCAATTGCAAACATCTCATGGATACACTAGCAGTCTAGTTTTGTAGTCAGGTTATCTACAATGGTGGCATGACCTAGCAGAGACAGCCAGGCCTCAGCCTCAGCTCCAGTCAGCAGGAGAGACCAGGAGGAACACCAGAAGTTCTCAGGTGTGCCTCTCTCAGGGAATCAAAGATTAGTGAAGACTCAAGACCCACAAGCATTGCACAGCTAGCTGTACCAGCAAGCCAAGCTCTGTCTTGGTCACTCTGTGGAGTCCTACTTATACCCTCCACATATCACATAGTCCTCCACGTGCTTTGCCTCAGCACATGTCTTGCCTCAGCATGGGTCTTGCCTCAGCACATGCATCCAATCAGCCCATGTCCAAGTAGTCAGAAAAATGCAAGTCAACTATGCATTATAAGGTGGACCAATGCATGCATGAGGTTAGCAAAGAATCCTTCGTCACATGTCCTTTCATGTGCTTACTTTAGCAAAACATCCCTTCTCCTGTGTTTACTGCTGTGAAACATTCCTTGACAAGTCTGCCTTAGTTGTTCACTTGTGTCCACTTCAGGAAAACACTCTTTCATGTGTTTGCCCCAGCAAAACACCATCCAACACAACTGACACTCCAAAGAATCAGTTAGTTTCAGCTTCAGGTTTGTTTTTTGTTGTTTTTAAATACAGAGTAAATATATTATTTATGAGTATATCTAGACCAAATAAAAGTATGAGTGGAGTTAAGAAAGTTAATTGAAAACATGTTGCATGTAGTATGTATGTATGTATGTATGTATGTATGTATGTATTTACATTGAAGTGTTTATTCCTAGTCTCCCCAGACTTTTATTATGAAAAGGGATGTTGAATTTTTCATTTATTGAAATGATCATTTGATTTTTGTATTTNAATCCAATTTGGGGTTTTATTTTTACAGTAAGTATATACAGAGCTTCCCTACTACTAACCAGTTCAGAAGTATAAATTAAGTATTGTTCAGTATAAATAGATCATTCATAGAAAAATCCCTAAAACTTATTCCTCTCATAGAATATATTCATCTCTCCCTTTAATTATTGAATAACTGACTAATTAAGTAATTTTATCTTCCCAATATCTCACCTCCATGATAAACTGCATTATATATTCAACCTCTGTATTTTTCAAACATATAGATAACTCATGTCTGTTGGCAGGAATTAGTAACTGTCATTTGGTGACCAAACTGTTTCACTTAACATACATCTTCTAAATAAGTGGACTATACCATTGTCAGTGCCAGGATGGAATGTTCGTTATTTTTTGAAATTATAATATAATTGCTGACTTTTCTCCTCTCACCCCTCCTGTTTACTACCTTCCCCATTGCTTTCTCTAAAATTCATGGCATTTATATGTGCATATACATTTCAAAATATGTGAATCACTCTGCTCAGTGTCCATAAAATTATATTTATATATGAATACTACTGATTGCATAATCAATTTAGGGCCTCTTCCCTGGGAAGATTATTTCTCCTACTCTCAGCATTCCTTTGTTCCCTGCAGTACTTTGTCTAGGGCTTAGGCCTTGTGATCTTTCCATCTGTGTTAACATATCTACTGGTGTACTCATTATGCAAGTCTTGTTTCATCACTTTGCTGAGACATCATTGGTGTAGCTTCTCAGACATTTCTAGAAGACATAATCCCATACAAACGTTCTGTTCCTTTGGCTCTTATGATCTTTACTCCCTTTCTTCTACAGTGATCTCTGAGCTTTAGGTACAGTAACTGTGTTGCAGATAACCCATCTTGGAGTGGACAATACCATGATCTCTTTTTATCAGTATCTTGATTAGTGTTACTTTTTGTAATTGTCTCTATCTGTCACAACAAATAAAGTATCTTGAATGAGGTGTGTGCTGACTAATTTTATGTCAACTTGACATAAACTAGGGTCATTTGGGAAGAAGGGATCTTTGAGAAAGTGCCTCATAAATTGCCTTGTTGTCAGAACTGTAGAGCATTTTCTTGATTGATCATGGGTGTGCAAAGGCACAGCTGACTGGGGACAGGGACACTTTTGGACAGGTGGTCCTGAATACTAAAAGAAAAGAAAGTTAGTGAGCTAAGAGTATTGAGCAGTTTTTCCATGGCCTGCACTTCAGTTTCACTCATCAGATCCCCATATGAGTTTTTACTGTGACTTCCCTCAATGATAGTGTGACTTGAAAATTATGAGTTGAAATAAACATTTTTTCTACCCAAATTCTTTTTGGTTATAGTTTTTTATCACAGCAATAAAAACCATGAGGTTGAAATTGGAACCAGGTTTATAGGCTATTGTGGTGACTGACGTGACCATATGTTTTTCAGAGTATTCTCCTAACATTTGAACACTGGACTGAAAAGTTCATAGAGTGCTTAGAGACCAGTGGCTTTTCCATGAGATCTTCAAGGATAACAGTGATAAGAGTAATGCAGATGATGAGAACCTGCCTTGTGATGTTTCAGAGAAACATTTCAAAGTCTCTTAAAGATTCTAAAAGGGCGATTCAGTATTTGAGTTAACCTACTACTATTTCCTCTTGCATGGGCTCAATTTAAAATGTCCCAAGTGTCAGTGCTAATGTTGTGAAACTGATAAATTCAGATAAAAATCTCTCATAAAAGGAGATAAAACAGGGAATAGATGGGTGAGGAGGTGAATATGTTGTTGTATAAAATTCTCAAATAATTAAATAAAAATGAGGAAAAAAGGACCGTAAGTTGCCTGCCGTATTCCTACACAAGATGAATATATGATTTGACATCGATAGTCAAATATATAAGCAGTATTGACACTAAAATTGAGTTGATGAGCAACAATCTCAGTGCCTTGCTTCATTGTTAATCTCAGGAATGGTATGTCCTGCTTCCTTTCTAACAATATCTTTGGAGTTTTGTTATGATAACTGACCAAGAGTGAAAATAAAAGATAGGTAAATCAAATAAAATATGTGGTTCTGGTGAGCTGGAGATGAAGAATTAGTTGTGATTAAGAGAGACCAGCATGATTGGGGAAAAGTCTGAGAAGTGATCTCTGGGTCATCACACAGAAGCTATGATCCAGAGGAAGTCAAGGTTGTATCCAGTTCCTACAATGGAATTGTGTGATATGTAAGTTTTCCAATTGTCATGAGTTTTAAAGGCCTGTGTGCGAGGTTGGAGAAAGAGTAGCTGAGGTTTGGTACCATAAGAGGTCAGGAGAAGTCACTGATGACTGCCACTTTAGTTGAACTTGAATTCCTGTATTGACACAGTCACAGAGAGTGACTGAGATGTGGCACTATGTGGAAGGATCTGAAGCCCTGAAGAGAGCTCAGAAGAGAGTCCTGGTGGAAGTTCAGCCCATTTGCAGTGAAGACCCATGAATTTTGAGGGTGCTAGTACAACAGTGTGAGCACCAGAGACAATATGAGCTGTGTAGTGGAGCTAGACTGATGCTAGGAGACAACCTGCATGAGCCATGGAAGGCAAACCTGGAAGAGCTGCCTTTTGGGAAGAGGAACGTTGGTATATTCCACATGTCAAGCACAAATCTTTTACACTATTGGACTTTAGTTTTGATTTTATTTGAATGTACCTACTACTTGGTTCTTTCCTACTTGGGGTAAGATGTATTTAATTATTGAAAAGAATAGTACAGGAGTGTAAAGTTAGGAGACTTTGCATATTTTAGAAAAAAATGTGATTTTGAAAATTTGTTGTTTTAAAGGGAGACTAAAGGTTGTTTTAGTATTTGAATTATAATTTTTTGAGGATTATTCATATTTTCTGCCAAACTTCTCTACCATTTTATATTCCCAACAACTTATAAGCAGTCCAGTTTCACTATAACTTTCAAGTTCCTTTTTTGTTAGAAAAAAAAATCTGAAATGTGAGCAATAATATGTTACAGTATTACCAATTTGTGTTGAATTGATGGTGTTCAACATTTGAAAACATAGTGGAATAGAGTAAGGTGTCACAAAACAAAGACATTAATATATAGTAAATTAATCTTTGATAAAAGTGTGAAAAATAAACAATGAAAAAAATGATAGTCTCCTCATGACATGATATTCATTCAGTAAACCATGGAAAAACTGAAGAGAACAGCTCATCATGGTACCTTATGCCTATAATCTTAGCACGTAGGATGGAGAAAAGACTGACAATAAAAATGAAGCTATCCTAAATTATACAGTAAATTTATTGATAGCCTTCTATATAGACTGAAAAGATGCCCCCAAAATCTAAAATAAACAACTGGAACCTTTGTCTTATTAAATATACAAAAATCAAGGAAAATATTTCAAAGACTTTAACATTTGAATTCTTAATTTGCCTAATATATAAGAACATAAGAGACACTGGCTTCATTTTATCCATAATTACTTGAATGTACTGCTAAAATCATAGGCAACAAAACAAAAATATACAAAAGGAATAATACCAAATCCAAAGCTTCTGCATAAAAAGAATAACAAAATATCAAAGGATAGGAGACTATTATTTGTAAACTATATATTCCATAAGGAAACAATTTTCCATGGAAACTAAGAATTCTTGCCACCAGATTTCAAAACAGGCAAACAAAAATCAGAATGTGATTTCAGAATTGGAGAGTTGCCCTGGATAGACATTTTTGCAAAAAGAACATACAAGTAAGTGTTCATTTAAGGCACTGAGAAGTGGCTCCCTGACTCTGTGCCCGCTCTTGGGACTCCATTCCTCCAGTTTGGTTGCTGTGTCCAACTAAAATGCGATAGTTTTTGTTTTATCTTGTTATATTTTATTTTTTTCATGTTCAGTTGTTATCTCTTAGAAGCCTGTTCTTTTCTAATGAAAGACAAAAACAGAGTAGATCCAGAGGGAAGGGAAGGTATAGAGGAACTGGAAGGTGTGTGTGTGTGGCGGGGGGAAACTATGATAATGATATATTGTGTGTAAAAAGAATCTGTGATCCACAAAAGGAAAAGTGATTACTTAAATATTGTCACATTCTAGTACCAGCTACTTTTTATTCTTTGGAACATATATTCTTTTAGACTAATTGGAGTTTTTCTCTGCCTTGTGACCCAGCATTCTCTTTGTCTGTCTTCTGTTCCCTGCCCCACTGCACTGAGCTGGTTTGAATAATTCTCCTTTCTGTAAACTGTGATAATAATGGGTTGATGATACCTTGGCACTAGAGTTACAGGCGATTATAAACCACCATATAAGGTGCAGGATATTAACTTAGATTCTCTGTAAAAAGCAATATATTCTTAGTTACTGAGTCCTATTTCTATTTCTATATACATCTCTTTCTCTTTTTTAATAATTGACTTTATACCCCAATCATGGACCCCCCCCCCATTCCTCCTCTCCTCTCATTCCCACTATTACAAATCCTTCTTATCATTATCCCCTCCCCTTCTCCTCAGAGATAGGGAAGATCCCATTTGGTAATTCCCCAAGTTGGGACATCCAGTCACAATTGTCCTAAAAACATCCTCTCCACTTAGGCTCAATTAGGTAATCCAGATAAGAGAAGGGGTGGGGATCAAAGACAGTCTCTGATTCCAACCGTTAGGGAATGCAAGTGAAGACCAAGCTGCACAACTGCTACCTATGTGTAGGGGGCCTGCATGCTTTTTGGTTGATTGTTCAGTCTCTGTGACGCTCTCCAATCTAGATTTCTTAATGTGTTGGATCTTATAAAGTATCTGAGTGTTCATAACTCAAATCCATTTTCTTAGTTACCCTTGCATTGGAAAAGTAAATTTGTTGAGAATCTCACTTTTTTAAAAAAAAAAAATGATTTTTGTTTTATATATTCAAAATCACTGTAGCCAATATATCTTGGATAAATTAGGCAGTTACATTTAGATGAAATCATCAAATAACTATGACCAATCAAGCAAAAATATTGTAGTTTTATACTTTCTGAATGCAGCTTATCTGACTTTGAAAATAAGCCCCAATGTATGCCATTAAAAAAAAACGTTTATTTAAATTATGTGAGTATATTCTTGCTCTGTTCAGACACACCAGAAGAGGTTGTTGGGTCCTATTACAGATGGTTGTAAACCACCATGTTGTTTCTGGTTATTGCATTTGGGATCTCTGAAAGAGCAGTCAGTTCTCTTAACTGCTAAGCCATCTCTTCATTTTCCATATACCAAAATATCAAAATTATGATTCTCTCTCTCTCTCTCTCTCTCTCTCTCTCTCTCTCTCTCTCTCTCTCTCTCTCTCTCTCTCTCTCCATCCCTCCCTCCTCTCTATCTCTTTCTCTCTCTCTCTCCTCTCTGTCTCCCTTTGTCTCTGTCTCTGTCTCTCTCACATACACAGACACACAGACACACAGATACACACACTCACACATAATATCATGCATACTGTGTATCAACTCTCATCAAAACAGTACAACAGAAGTCCTTAAAGTAATAAAATTTATCATTCAATGGCTTACTTCAATTTTTACAGTCCATTATCCTACTCTGTATTGCTATATGATCAACTTTGTAAATATAGCGAAGAACCATTGGACTCGCTTGAATATTTTCAGAAAGAGGTTTTATATACTCACAAACAAAGGCTTTAAATTCTCTCAAAACTTGATTCTTCACCTATAACATGATACTTATCTACCAAGTAATAATAGTGTCATGTATTTTCAAAATAAATAGCATTTGAATATGAAGAATTAACCACTGCAGTTTGGTGTCTGGTTTCATATGATCTGGTTTCACTGGATTCAAATCTATAACAGGTTGCTATTCTGCCCCAGTTACTTTGCTCACTCACATTCATATATAAGGCCCCCTCATCTCCACTATCACAGACCCTTCAAGAACAATGACATGAACTAACCAGTAACCCCCAGAGCTGTGTCTCTAGTTGCATATGTAGCAGAGGATGGCCTAATTGGCCATCATTGGGAGGAGAGGCCCTTGGTCTTGGGAAGATCATATGCTCCAGTACAGAGGAATTCCAGGGCCAGGAAGCAGGAATGGGTGGGTTAGGGAGCAGGGCAGGGGGAGGGTATAGGGGTGTTTGGGTATAGCATTTGAAATGTAATGAAGAAAATATCTAATAAAAAAGACTTTCTTTTATATCCTGAACACATTCTGAATCTCAGGAGAAACTAAAAATGCAAGCAAATACTATAGTGATTTTAATGCTTTGCTGCAACCTCACTCTAGATCTGTATGATACCATTCACATAACAATTGATTCTAAGATAAGAAAGAAACATTGAGCTAAACAGCTCTGGTCTTGATTGTCATTTTTATTTAGATGTTTCTGAAAGCAGCCATTATCCTTGGATGCCATTTTCAAACTAAAGGTTTATGCCTACTGTAATTCTCCTCCTCCTCCTCCTCCTCCTCCTCCTCCTCCTGCTCTTCCTCCTCCTCTTCAGTCTCCTCCTCATCATCATCTATATCCTAAGACCGGAAGACATGGGATCTTTTAGAGTTTTCTATTTCTTTTACATCATAATTTGGCTTGTTATATCTAGAAATTGTAAAATCTTTCAATCTATTTTTACTGAGGCATTAATCTCTCAAACAGTAGAGAATGAATAGACACAATTCAGTTATTTATTTTGTAATAAAATTATCATTTTCTATTTACATCCTTACTTTGATTATTTAAATTTAAATTAAAATGTTTATATTCTACTTTTAGTTTTATAACATTCGTTATCCTTTCCAAAATAACTTAATTTTGTGTTCTAAGATGACAATGGAGAAAGTAGTAACATAGCACAAAGTATGTACTACACCAAGTGTTTGAATAGTTAGATGTTGCATCTGAGGCCTGCTGGACACTGAGTCACTCACCGACTTGAATTTCTATGTTTTTGCTCATGAGAACTGATTGATTACATATAGCTTTCCCTTACTCTACTTCACTCAGGCCAAATTGATATTGAACATCAACCATGTTTGAAATATTTATGCCATGGAGATAAAAGGACACTACAAATCATGATTATTTTGGAGGATTGAAAGTTAGTCATTAAGTGTTTACCAGTATATCATTATTCTAGGCACATGACAAAACCAAGTTTAAATAGAGATGATATCAATAACTTATGCAAAATAGCTTTCACTCAGAGTGCTCACTCATGTAGAATAGAGGTCCAGCAGATAACAAAATACAAGAAATACCTTTGTCACCTACAAATCCTGCATACAAGTCTCATTGTCCCTGATAATCTAGAAAACATATTAGTAAAATCCACAGATGTACTGCACCTCTGAATAATAATGTAGTATCTAATTGTGTTAATCATGTAGTCATAGAAATGTGTGTTAAACAAAACTATTCTGATACCTGTTAAAAAGACGAGGTTGAATTTATTTGTGAAAACTCATGGTAGGAAAAAGTGATGTGACACTGACACTGTATGGGATCTGGAACAGACTGATATAATACAAGTTCTAATGCAACAGTGAGGATAGTATATTCCGGAGGGTCCCCCCACCTCCTACCTTTCAAGGTTGCCTGTTTCCATTCTTTCTGCTGGCCCTCAGGGCTTCAGTCCAATTCCCCTACCCAATAACCTATCATGTTCTGCTCTTTCCCTCCCTGTCCTCTTTCCCACCGAGGTTCCTCCATTCCTTTTCCTATAATTGCTTTCTCTTCCTTCCCAAGTGGGATTGAGGCATCCTTACATGGAGCCTTCATCTTGTTAAACCTTTTGAGTTCTGTGGACTTTACCAGGGTATTCTGCATAATTTTTGGCTAATATCCAATTATTAATGAGTGCATACCATGCATGCCCATTTAGATCTGAGTTACCTCACTCAGGGTGATGTTTTCTAGTTCCATCCATTTGCCTGCAAAACTCAGGATGTCCTCATTCTTAAGAGCTGAGTAGTATTCCAATGTGTAAATGAATCACATTTTCTGTATCCATTCATCCATTGTGAGACATCTCTGTAGTTTCCCGCATCTGGATTTAACCCTGTGGCATGGTGGAGCATCTTTGGATTATATGCCCAAGAGTGGTATAGCTGAATCTTCAGGTAGATCTATTTCCAATTTTCTGAGGAATTGCCAGATTGATTTCAAGAGTGGTTATACAATTTTGCAATCCTAACAGCAATGAAAGAGGTTCCTCTCTCTTCTTATCTGCTCCAACATGTGCTGTCACCTGAGGTTTTGATCTTAACCATTCTGATTGGTGTAAGGTAGAATCTCAGGGTCATCTTTATTTACATTTCCTTGATCACTAAGGACTTTGATTATTTCTTTAAGTGCTTCTCAGCCATTCGAGATCCCTCTGTTGTGAATTCTCTGTTTAGTTCTATACCCATGTTTTGATTGAGTTGTTTGGTGTTTTGGTGGTTAGTTTCTTCAATTCTTTATATATTTTAGATATTAGCCCTCTATTGGATATGGGGTTAGTAAAGATTTTTTTTCCAAACCTGTAGGTTGCTGATTTGTCCTACTGACTATGTATTTTGACTTACAGAAGCTTTCCAGTTTCATGAGGTCCCATCTATTAATTAGATCTTAGAGAGTGAGCCATTGGAGTTCTGTTTAGGAACTTTCCCCTTGTGCCAATGAGATCAAGGATCTTTCTACCTTTATCTTCTACTAGATTCAGTGTATCTGGTTTTATCATTAGGTCCTTGATCTCCTTGGACTTGAGCTTTGTGCAAGGTGACAAATATAGACCTATTTTCATTTTTCTACATAGAGACTGCCATTTAGACCAGCACAATTTGTTGAAGACATTTTATTTTTTTCCATTGCATATTTTTGGCTTCTTTGTCAAAGATCAATTATCCGTAAGTGTGTGGTTTTATTTCTGGGTCTTCAATTCTATTCCATTGATCAACATGTCTGTCTCTGTACCAATACTATGCAGTTTTTATCAGTTTTTATCACTATTGCTCTGTAGTATAGCTCGAGGTCAGGGATTGTGATTCCCAAAGCAAATTTTTTTATTGTTAAGAATTCTTTTCTCTATTCTGTTTGTTTTTTGTTTGTTTGTTTGTTTTTGCCTTTCCAAATATATTTGAGAATTGCTCTTTCCATGTCTTTGAAGAATTGGGTTGGAATTTTGATGGGAATTGTGTTGAGACCTGGGAGATGAGAGACTCTCAGGATTCAAGGGACCTTAGATGTAATGCCCTACAGTGGGGAGAGGGAACTTGTAGAGTCCATCTCCTGCAGAAAGAACAGCATCAAGTGAGAGATGGGGTTGCCATTCCTCTGTCAAAATCTCTGACCCATAATTCTTCCTGTCTGAAAGAACTGCAGGGACATAAATGGAAAAGAGCATGAGAGAAAGGAGCTCCAGTGCCAAGCAGGCACAAATTGGGATCCAGCTCAATGGGAGGCCCCAAAGCCTGATACTATTTCTGAGGCTATGGAATGCTCACAGAAAGGGGCCTATCATGACTGCCCTCTGAACTACCCAACAAGCAGCTGAAAGAATCTTTTGCACATATTTATACCCAACCAGTGGACAAAAGCTGCTGACTCCTGTGGTTGAATTAGGACGAAGATGGAAGAAGCTGAGGAGGAGGGCAAACCCTGTAGGAAGACAAGCAGATTCAGTTTACCTGGACCCCCAAGATATCTCAGACACTGGACCACCAACAGGCAGCATACATGAGCTGATATGAGGTCCTCAACACATATACAGTAGAGCACTGCCAGTTCTGGGTTCGGTCAGAAAAGATGCACCTAACCCTGAATAGACTGGAGACCCCAGGGAGTAGGGAGGTCTGATGGGGTAGAGAGTGCTGGGGACATCCTCATGGAGACAAGAGTGAGGTGGGGAGGAGTTAGAGGATGTGGAAGAGTCAGAGGGTGGACCAGGATGAGGATAAAATCTGGAGTGTAAAAAAAAAAAGATTTAATAAAATTTAAAGAAAAACAAAACAATTAGGATAGTAATTCATATCCAGAAGTTATAGAGTAGGTTGAGTGAAAAAAATGAGTGGGCTATTTTTGCTGACCAGATCTAATGAGTTTCTTCCAAAAAGGCAGGCCAAGGTATTCCAGTTCAATATGTATGGGATGAATAGTATGATGTATGATCAGATGTTGAAAATTAAGGATTATGGTTAAAATGTTTTCATTAGGATTCAGTATAATGTTAGGCTATGCTATGAAACTCATGAAAAGTCTCTTTTCATAGTGGGAAAAGATCTTAAATTGTTTAGTGAAGTATGAATAGAATTGTTCGGGCCATTGTTTCTGTCCATTTGCCATAATATCATCAACAAGGATAACTCCATCAATCCTAACCAATTCACTTTCTACTATTAGAAAATGAATTACAGTTGGAAAAATAAGTAAAAGTTTGACATTGAAAGACAATGGTTATTATAATTATTCCTTAGAAATATGACCTATTTATTGCTTATTTTCTTCTAAGTTTACACTAGGTTTTACATACTATTTTAAAATAATTTGTGGCACACAATAAATATTCATCACAATAAAAAATTTATAAATTCTTACTATTATCATTAATAAATGGTTACAATAATTTTTGCAAATCTATTTTTGTTCTCTCTCTCTCTCTCTCTCTCTCTCTCTCTCTCTCTCTCTCTCTCTCTCTCTCTCTCTCTCTCTCTCTATCTATCTATCTATCTATATATCCTGAATAGAGTTTCACCACCCTTCTCTCCTTCAAGTTCCTCCCCCATCTCCCCTCTCATCCCCCACATACTCCTCCACCATTTCTGTTTGAAAAAAGGTTGATATCAGGGACTTGAACCACCCACGGCTTATCAAGTTTCTGTAAGTCTGGGTTCCTCCCTTCATATTGAGGCTGGACTAAGAAAATAGGAGAAAAGGGGTCCCAAAGAGCATGTAAAGCAGTCATAGACAGTCCCTGCTGCCACTGCTATGAATCCCAGAAGACTGAATTCCACAACCATATATATATATGCAGAGAGTGTAAGTCAGTCCGATGCTGGATCTCTGGTTGTAGGCAGTCTCTGTAAGTCTCTATGGACTCATGCTTGTTGATTTTGAGGGGTTTCTTGTGATGTCCTTGACCCTCTGGCTCTTATAATTCTTCCTTCCCTTCTCCATGGAATTCCACAACTACTAATATTTGGCTATGGATCCGGAATATGTTTCTATCAGTTGTGACATGAAGCCTCTCAGATGACAATTGGGCTAGGCACCAATCTATTAGTATATCAGAATATCATTTGGAATCATTTTCTTTTTTTGGGGGGGTGGTGGAGACAGGGTTTCTCTGTATAGCCCTGACTGTCCTGGAACTCACTTTGTAGACTAGGCTGGCCTCGAACTCAGCAATCTGCCTACCTCTGCACCAGAGTGCTGGGATTAAAGGTGTGTGCCACCATGCCCGGCTCTTACTTTTATTTTTCCCCCTAGGTCTCTGGGTTACCAGCATTTTAGTTCTGGTCCTTCGGTAAGTATCAGGGGTGGGTTACCTCTCCTGTTATGTGTTTTAAGCTGGATTAATCATTAGTTGGCATGCCCCATGATTTCAGTGCTGCCTTTACACCAGCACATTTGTAGGCTAGACCAAATGTTGGTCCAAGATTTGGTGGCTTGGTTGCTGTCCCAATCACTCTACTGGAATACTTGCCTGGTTACAGGAGATGGACAGTTTAAGCTCAACATCTTTCATTTCTAGTAGTCTTAGCTAGAATCACTGTCTTAAATTCCTGGCAGTTTCCATTGCACTGAGTTTCTAGTTTGTCCCAGAGATGCCCACTGATTCCAGTTTTCTTTCGAAGTATTTTTTTTCCATGATTGTCTCCCCACATGATCCCTCCGATTCCAGTACCCACCCACTTCCACCCTGACACACACCCCATCCACTTGCAAAGACTATTCCATTCCATTTCCTCTTCACAGGGAGATTCATGTCTACACACACACACACACACACACACACACACACACACACACACACACACTCCTTGTTACTCCGTTTCTTTGAGTCTGTGGATTGTAGCATGGTCATCCTTTATTTGACATCTATTATCTACTTATAAGTGAATACATACCGTCTTAGTATTTCTAATGTCAGGTTGCCTCCTTCAGTATGATTTCTTTTTACTATTTGCATCCATTTCCTTGCAATTTTATGATGGTATTTTTTAACAGCTAAGTATTAATCCATCCTGTAAATGAACCACATCTTTGTCTGTTCTTTAATTGAGGAAAATCTAGTGTGTTTCCGGTTTCTGGCTATTTTGAATAACATTGCTATGAACATAGTTGAGCAAGAGTCATTGCTGTATGGTGAAGTAATCATTGGGGATATTTCCCTTCTGTAGGTTGCTGTTTTGTCCTATTGAGCATGTCCTTTGCTTACAGGAGTTTTTCAGTTTCAGGGAGTCCCATTTGTTAATTGTTGATCTCAGTGCCTACACAATTGGTATTCTATTCAGGAAGTTGCCTCTTGTACCTATGCATTTAAGGCTATTATCCGCGACTTATTGTATTAGATTTAGTGTACATAGTCTTAAGTTGAGGTCTTTGATCCATTTGGATTTGAGGTTTCTGTAGTGTGATAGATAGGAATCTATTTACACTCATCTACATGTTCAGATCTAGTTGAAAATGCTTTCGTTTTTGCATCATATAATTTTGGATTCTTTGTCAAAGTCAAGTGTTTCTATGTGTGTGGATTATGTCTGGCTCTTTAATTCAATTTCATTAATCAACTGTTTTTATGACAGTACCAAGCAGTTTTTATTAGTGTTTTTCTGTAGTAGAACTTGAAATCAAGGTTGACTGAGAAGTCATTTTTGTGGACATTTTTCTTTGATGAGTATGAAGTATCCTTCCTGATTCTTTAATTAGTTTTGTTTGAAAGTCTATTTTATTAGCTAACATCATGACTACTCCAGTTCATTTCTTGGGTCTATTTGCATGGGAAATTTTTTTCCAGTCCTTTATTTTGAGGAAATATCTATATTAGTTGTTGAGGTGCACTTTTATATGCAGCTAAATGATAGATATTGCTTTCATATCTATTCCTTTAGCTTATGTCTCTTATTGAGGATTGATTCCATTGATATTGAGAGACATAAATAACCAATGATTGTTAATTACTGTAATTTTGATGTGGGTGGTGGTGGTAGTGTATGTGTGTGTGTGTGTGTGTGTGTGTGTGTGTGTGTGTGTGCCTTCTTTTGGTATTACTGGTGGGAAATTACTTATTTCTGGTGTTTTTATGGATATAGTATTACAATGTGTCAATGTGTCTTGTATTGGAGTTTCTCTTCTAACATCTTCTGTAAGACTGTATTGGTGGATAGATAATGTTTAAATCTGGATTTGCCATGAACTATCTCACTTTGTTCATCTATGGCGATTGAAAGGATTGCTGAGTGTAGTAGTCTGGGCTAGCTCCTGCGATCTTTTGTAGTCTGCAAGTCATCTTATGAAGACCATTTGACTTTCAGAGTCCCTCTTGAGAAGTTGAGTGCAATTCTAATAGGTCTGCCTTTATGTGTTACTTGGTATTTTTCTTTTGCAGCTTTAAATAGTCTCTATTCTGTACGTTTAGTGTTTTAATTGTGATGTGGGAGAAGAACTGTATTTTTTTGTTCAATATATATGGTGTTCTGTAAGCTTCTTTTATATTTATAGTCATCTACTTTTTTCTATTATTTTATTAAAATATTTTCTGGACCTTTGAGATGGAAATGCTCTCTTTCGCCTATTCCTATTACTCTTAAATTTTGTCTTTTTATGGGGTCTCAGAATTCCTGGATATTTTATGTCATATTTCTTTTCTTTTCTTTTCTTTTCTTTTTTTTCTTTTTTTCTTTTTTTTTAGATTTACCATTTTCTTTGACCTGTGTATCAATGTCCTCTATAGTAACTTCTATGCCTGAGATTTTCTCTCCCATCTATTGCATTCTCCTGGTTGTGCTTGATTCTGTAGTTCATGTTACCTTGGTTTTATTTTTCATCTCTAGGATTCCCTCAGTTTGTGTTTTCTTTATTAATTCTTTTTCCATTTTCAGGTCTTCAATAGTTTTATACATTTCTTTCACCTGTTTATTGTTTCTTAGATTTCTTTAAATGATTTTGGTATTACCTCTTTAAGGGACTCTATTCTCTTCATTCAATTGTATTTAAGGCCATTTTCTTCTGCTTCTCCTGTTGGAATATCCATGACTTGATGTAGAAGAATATCTGGTCACTGATGGTGCCATATTACCCTCGCTGCTACTGATTGTGGTCTTATGCTGATCTCTAGTAGTTTGGGTTCATGGTACAGGCATGGGCTCAGATAGAGCATAAGTCTTCTGCTGGAGTCATGGGCCAGCCTGGATATAGAGACCAGGGAGAAGGGTGCTGTTGAAAACAGTTGACCAGGCTTTAAGGAGTGTTCATCCGGTAGTATGAACTAGTTTCTACTGGAGTATTTGGCAGGTTGGCATATAAGATCTCATGTTTATACTTCATTTTTAATTTAATATTTCTATTTTGTTAAAAACAAAAATGAGTTGTGGAAAATAGCAATGTGATAGGATAAGGTATTTTGAAAAGGTTCCTGCTAACTTTTAAATTTTACCTGTATCCATATTAGTAGAGGTCAGGAGTAGGAACAGGAACAGAGAAGCAATTATTTGAGGCCAAAATTAAGGACAAAATAATCTCAAAAGAGCATAAAATGGAAAAAGTTTATCAGATCTCCTTTGTCAATAAAATAAAATAATAAAATGTTATTCTTGAGCATAAATATTGTATTCTTATTTCCATAAAAATTATAGAATTATGAGATAGCTTAAGAGGATTCGATATGTTTATACTTTGTATGATATTTAAAGTCAGCATAAGTGCATACATCTTCTCAAACAAATATTAAATAATAAATAATATGTTAATTTTACTATATAAATATATTTTTGAAATACATAGATTTTGCATTTATTTGAGTCAAATGTTTGTTGCTTATTATTTCACATAAAATATGAAATTATAATAGCAGTAATTGAAAAACCAGCAAAAACTGAATACCTTTGTTCAATTATATGCTGTCATGAAAATATAGCAGAAAAACAGCAGTAGTAACATGAGATTTGAAAGAGAGTTTGCCATAACTAAAAAGAGATGCATTTGAGCTCAAATGAAGTTGGCAAATATAAAAAGAATCCCACATGATTCTCTGTGTGGATATGTGTTCCTGTTTTGTATATGTTTTTACCTTTCTATTAGGAATATACCAGAAGATCCAGCAATACCTCTCCTGGGCATATACCCAGAAGATGTTCCAACTTTTAATAAGGATACATGCTACACTATGTTCATAGTAACCTTATTTATAATAGCCAGAAGCTGGAAAGAACCTAGATGTCCCTCAACAGAAGAGTGGATACAGAAAATGTGGTACATTTACACAATGGAGTACAACTCAGCTATTAAAAATAATGAAATTATGAAATTCTTAGGCAAATGGATGTATCTGGAGGATAACATCCTGACTAAGGTAACCCAGTCATAAAAGAACACACATGATATGCACTCACTGATAAATGGATATTAGCCCAGAAATTTAGAAACCTCAAGATGAAATTTGCAAAACACATGAAACCCAAGAGGAGGGAAGACCAAAGTGTGGATACTTCCTTCCTTCTTATAATGGTAAACAAATTACCCATGGAAGGAGTTACAGAGACAAAGTTTGGAGCAGAGC
This sequence comes from Mus pahari, assembly GCF_900095145.1. Classification (NCBI taxonomy): domain Eukaryota; kingdom Metazoa; phylum Chordata; class Mammalia; order Rodentia; family Muridae; genus Mus; species Mus pahari. The sequence continues at coordinate 53,728,730 of NC_034613.1, forward strand.
CTGAAGGAATGACCATCCAGAGACCGTCCCACTTGGGGATTCACGACATAAAAAAACACCAAACCCAGACACTAGGCAGATGCCAACAAGAGCTTACTGACAGGACCCTGATATAGCTCTCTCCTGCTAGGCTCTGCCAGTGCCTGGCAAATACAGAAGTGGATTCTCACAGTCATCCATTGGACTGAGCACAAGGTCCCCAGTGAAGGAGCTAGAGAAATAACCAAGGAGCTGAAGGGGACTTAAGCTCCATAAAAGTAACATCAATCTGAACTAACCAGTACCCTCAGAGCTCCTTGGAACTATACCACCAATCAAAGAAAACACAAGGTAGAACTTGTGCCTCTAGCTATATTTGTAGCAGAGGAAGGACTAGTCAGTCATCAGTGGGAGGAGAAGCCTTTGGTCCTATGAAGGCTCTATGCCCCAGTATATTGGAATGCCAGGACCAGAAATGGGAGTGGATGGGTTGGGGAGCAGGGGAATGGGGAGGATAGGTGATTTTCAGAGGTGAAACTAGGAAAGGGATAACATTTTAAATAGAAACAATGAAAATATCTAATAAAAATATATCTTTAAAAAAAGAAGAATGTATGGTTTTAAACTTTTTCTTAATAAGAGCTATTTACCCTTCGCATTTGGGTTTTAAGAGTTAAACTTAAATTGCCCAATCTTATTTTTCCTTCCCTTCAGTGTAGTAGGAAGTTTGTTAACTTCTACAAGTAATTTGATTTATTTTGCCTAAAAGCCATTCATTTCTGACAATAACATCCACTTAGTTTACTACACTTTCTCAGTCTCAGTACTATTGACATTGTTAGCTAGATAATTTATAGTTGTGGAAAGTTATCCTGTTTAGTATAGAATTTTTAATGGCATCCCTTGTTTCCAACTGCTAGATACCATTAATGATCTGCCTTCCTACCTTTACATGCAAAAATGTCTCTAGACATAGTCACATGTCCCCAGGGAAGCAAACCATCACTAGTTACAAATGATTGATTTGAGAACCAGAGCTAGTTGCATCACACATCTCTATTTTATTATACCCTTTAATCCTTAACATTTCATCATATCCACCCCTCCCATTAATTTCTCTTTCTGTTTCCCTTTTATCTTTGTAAATTCATTGATTTTATTTTATTTGTGCATGTTTAAATCTTCATTAAAAGTTAGAAAATAATTATAGATAGCCTCTTTTCTTTTAGCTTTCTTTGAATCAAGTAATTTTCCATATACATATGCAGCATTTTGTCCAACCAACATTCAGTTTCTACCATCAATCAAAATCAACCCCATTTTCTGTGATTCACAGCACCTTATTCATTCACAAGTAAATGTTCATGGATCAGAAAGCATGGCATTTCTAAAACTTACACTTGATCACATGTATTAGCTGATTTAAATCCTGGGATCTACCCATGAACTTAAAAATGGCTACTTAAGTCTAGTAAGGACCTGACTTGATCTTACTTAAACCCACATCTTCAGATTCATTTCTTATTTTATTTACCTTAAATTCTATGTTCCAGACAATTTTAAATTGCTTTTAAGTGCTTAACTTTATCTATCTCTCTGTGTCTCCTTGTGATTCTTAAACATTCAACTTTAACATTCTGGAGCAGGGTTGAAAACTTTCAGAATACATTTTACTTAATTAACTTCTGTTTGTCTATCAGATTTGTTTTATTATTTTTGTCTCTTGGAAAATGTTCTGTACTTTATGGCTTTAATTTCCTTTTGTTGGTAATATGTTGATTTATTATTTTGTACTTCATTATAAAATGTATCACAGTTGAGTACAAGTTTACAATAGTGCTCTAGCACTAAATTTTTCACTGTAAAATGATAACTAGGAAGGATCATTTCCTAGTCTTCTTCTGTATTTATGTCTTCTTAAGCTTTCATGAATGTTTTTGACTCCTGAATCCAAAATGCAAGATCACTTTTCTGAACTTTACAAATATATGCTCAACTGCCATTATGTGTGATATTTGCTCTTTGATTTCAAAAATACTCTTCAAACTCAAAATGTACAAAGTTAAATTTGCTTTCTGTCCTCATAAAATGTGTTTTTTAGTTCTTGGTACTTCTTTTCATTTGATTTGGTGAAAATTTTATCTATCAAATACTTTTGACAAAAAGAGCCACAGTGAGACTTTTAAAAGCCAAAATTCTTTTCAGGACCATATGACACCCCATGTAGCATAGTATCCTCAAATCTCTATGAGTTATTATTTTTCCAGCTTCTTTTCCACCCACTCCTCCATCTTTTTAACTCTATTCTATTGCAAAGACCTCATAATTGTCCCTCAAAAGCACAAATTGATCTTCCCCCATGTACGTTATTCTATCATGTCTTATAAATAATATAAAATGATATGTCTCTCAAGAAACAAATTGATCTTTCCCCTCTGGCCTGTAGTCTATCATATCTTATTAATAATATAAAATAATGCCTAGTACATATTGCACGTCAAAATTATTTGTGACATGTATAGATACATGAAAATGAATCTTGAGAGAAAATATGAATCATCTGTAACCTTAAAGCTAGAAAAAAATCATATATTTAAAGGAAGAAACTGAAGGAGAGAAGATCATAGTAGCTTAAGGAGAGTAATAACTCTATTGATAAACATACACACATATATGCACAAATATGTATGCACATCCACATATACATACATACTTATATACATACATACATACCCACACATACACACATTTGCAGCTATTGTACAGGACTTACTAATAGCTTGTTTCCAACATAACCTGAAAGTATCAGGTGTATTTGATATATAATTGGCATATTTTCCTTCATGTATTTTATCTTACTGGTATGTCTATGAACATTATTTGACCTGGTGACAAGACCATTCTAAAGTTACAGGTCCACCTCAGTGATACTAATGAGAGCAGTGTGACTTAGAATGTTAATATGGCAACAGTGCAAGTAGAACAAAGTAACCATCATAAAATGAATAAAATCCTTGACAAAGCTTTAAATGTTTAATTTTGACCTATGAAGTATTGAATGACAAACTTAGTTAAGAACTTTAATAACTAGTTACAATAAATGCACTTTAATGTATTTTTATACTTAGATATTTCCAATAAAGAGTAGCTAAAGTCATGCCTTTACTGTAGAAACAACAAAATCTATTGTTCAAAAGTTGAAAGTGAAAAAATAAAAGCATGAGACTATTTTACAGAATATTCATAAGCAACACAAATATGATTTGCATCTACAATTCAAAGTTCAAAGTAATTGTGTCTTACTGATTAATGGAGCTTTGAAGTTATTGGGATATATCATTCTCATTCAAATGAACAATGTTTAATTCACTTAAATTTCTACCATTAATTGACTGTAAAACAAAAGTGTTACTATTTCTCCAATTTGGAAGCAATCCAAATCACTAGTTTTGTAGGAAGCTATTCTGGGAAAATGCTTAAAATGGTCACCTTTGCAAGAGCCTTGTTGCTTATTGCAAATCCTCTTTTTCATTGTATAGAATCATAGCACTACTGCACATTTTAAAGAATAATGGGAACAATTCTTACTTCCCATATAATAATAGCTACTCTATATTGAATACTCTGTGCAACTGTCTGGAGGTTGTCTTACATAGGTAGGTTTCTGTCTCCATGCCATCTAGTAATCTACAATAAATTTTTGGTATTATTAGAAATATGCATTATAAAACTCAGAAGGGAATAGACTACCTAAGGTCACAGAGTTTCAAAGATAGGATAAGCATTTGAATACAGTTATTTGGCCATTTCACCTTGATTGCAATATTTCCTTAGATAAAAATCTTTTACTTAAAGCCTTATAATCTCATATGCTTTTAGTAAGTGTACTGCAAATAGATGGTAAATAAAATTTATTTACATCAGTATTAGATTTTCATTTATTCCTTTTTAAACTGCATTATATCCCACTATGTATTAGTCTTTCTATACAAATTACCATCTATATTAACATTTAAAGATATTGCCTCATGCACTTTTCTCTGTTGAGGGTACATTATATGACTGTGGTTGATTCATCATTAAAATTAAACTCTGATGTTGAACATGATTATTAGAAGAAGAAAGGACAAAAATCAACATAGAATATAAAATCAAATATTTTTGTACTTTGTTAATTTTCTCATTGCTTATGTTTAACGTAATTTAACATATTTACCTTTGATAAACATTAGATATGTAACATATGGATAGGTTGCCCTAGCTTCCTTGACAGTTCTATAATAAGTATTAGCATAAATCTTGTAGTAGTTTCTAACTTAATGTATTTTAATAGTACAAAAATTAATTTGTACTGGTTTCTGCAAAACAGAAGAAAACACAAACGAGGTTGAATACTAAATTTGAATGTATTGAAATATTATATGGTACACACCGATATTTATAATTATTAAATAAAAATTTTAAAACAAAATAAAACTTTATAAAAATAAATCTACCCATTGAACATTAACTTAGTCTTTATGAAATTGACACATTCTATTTATAATGATTTTTAAATAGAATCAATTTTTTATAATTACCCCCCCCCCCAGTTTTACAACTAGTTTAAAGAATCAAATCGCACACTTTCCCTGGGAAAATTGCACCTTGTCATCTGTACTGCATTTTTCACCACACAACTCTGTCAGCATACCCAGAGGACTGCTGGCACCAGACACACCCAGGGAAGATCTCATCCCTAATCTCCTGCCTGCTATATTCTGCTAAAGTACATCTAACAGCTTTAAACTCCAGCCTATCTTCTGGACCCAATTTTTCTGACCCATAACTGTACCTGCATTTCTGGAGGCCACACTTCTGCCAGACAAACAAACAAAACTGATTGATACTAGGGACCCCAGTGTCAAAGTTAGCACCCAAGACCCCGGAGGCCACACAGGCTACAAAATCTCCAGGGGAATCAGCTTACTGGACTTGAAGATTCAGGTCAGGAATTTGGGCCACTCAGACCAAAGGACAGAGATGAAACAGAAACCAAGAGGAAAACAACATCCAAAAATATTCATCCAACAAAGAAAACCCAAAAATTCACAAATAAATTTACATTAACCACAAAATTCCAATGCCATAAGCCAGCATAAGAACATAGTCAATAAAAGACAGATCAATGTGTGACCACCAGAGTCCAGCTATCCTACCACAATAAGCATATTCAATTATAGATCAAACACAAAAATGTCATTAAATCCAATTTTATGAAGATGATAAAGGCCTTTAAAGAGGAAATTAATCTCTTACAGAAATATAGGAAAATACATTCAAACAGAGGAAGGAAATGAATAAAACTGTTCAAGACCTGAAAAATGGAAATAGAAGCAATAAAGAAAGCACAATCTAAGGGAATACTGAAGATGAACATCCTAGGTAAGAAAACAGAGATCCAAACATCGCCAACACAGTAGGGTAGATGGAAGAGGACCTCAGAGAGAAGATACAGTAGAAAACATTTTCAGAGATCAAAGAAAATGTTAAATCTAAAAAATTTCTGAAACAAAACATCCAGGAAATTTGGATCACTATGAAATGAAGGAATCGAAGGAAAAATAGGCATAGAAGAAGGAAAAGAGTCCCAGCTCAAAAGTCCAGAAAATATTTTCAACAAAATAATAGAAGAAAAAGTCCCTAATGTAAAAAATTATACAAGAAATGTACAGAAAATCACACAGACTGGACAAAAAAGAAAATCAGCTTGCCACATAATAATTAAAACACTAAATGAACAGAACAAAGAAAAAGAATTAAAAGTTGCAAGGGTAAGAGCTTAAGCAACAGATCTATCAGAATTATAGCAGTCTAAAGAGAGACTCTAAGTACCAGAAAGATCTGGACATATGTCTTTCAGTCTCTAAGAGTTCACAGGAGCCAGCTCAAACTACTAGACCCAACAAAACTCTCAATCATCATAGATGGAGAAACTAAGATATTCCATGACAAATCTAAATTTAAACAATATCTATCAACAAATCCAACCATAGAGAAGACACTAGAATAAAAACACCAACTCAAAGAGGTCAATGACACACAAGAAAACACAAAAAAATGAATATTTTTACAGAAAAAACAAACAAACAAAAAAACCCAAAACAACAAAACAAAAGAAGGGGCGCGTGCGTGCGCTCATACACACACACACACACACACACACACACACACACACACACACACACCTCCTCCTCCTCCTCCTCCTCCTCCTCCTACTGCTATTACTACCAATATCAAAATAACAGTAATTAACAATCATTTGTCTTTAATTTCTCTAAACATCACTGGAGTCAATGCCTCAATTTAAAAAAGTAAAAAAGAGAAAAACAAATTATCAGGATGAATGCAAAAAACAGTATCCATCATTCTGCTACATACAGGAAATATACCCCAACATGATTGATAGACATTATCTCAAACTAAAGGGATGGAAAAAGATTTTCCAAGCAAACAGAGCCAAGAAGCAACTGGATTATCCATTTTAATAATGATTAAAATAGGATTCCAATGATAATCAATCAAGAGAGAAAGAAACTTCATAATTACCAAAGGAAAAATCCATCAAGATGACTTCTTAATTCTGAATAACAATGCCCCAAATGCTAGGGCACCCACATTTGTAAAAGAAGCATTACTAAAGCTTAAATCACACACTGAATCCCACACATTAATAGTGAGAGACTTCCATACCCCACTCTCACGAATAGGCAGAAAGTGAACAGGGAAATAATGGAACAGTGGTTATGATTCAAATGGAACTAACAAATATGTACAGACACTTTTTAACTCAGACACAAAAGAATATGTTTTCTTTTAAGCACTCTAAAGAACCCTCTCCAAAAGTGACCATACACTTGGTCTAAAAGCAAGTCTCAACAGATAAAGAAAATTGAAATGACCCCTGTATCTTAACACAGCAATATGGCTTATAGCTTGACTTCAACAAAAAAACATCTGAAAGTCTACAAATGCATGGAAACTGAACAACATTCTATTCAATGTCTACAGGGTCAAGAAAAAATGAAGAAATTAAAGTCTTTTTATAATTCAATGAAAGTGAATGCATGACATACATAAATTGTGGGAAACCACAAAGACAGTACTCCAAGGAAAGTTCCTAGCACTAAATGCTTTTCATTAAATTCACAAGTTAATGAGCTCTCACTTTGGCAATTTAATAGTATGTCTGAAAATTAGAGAACAAACAAACAAACAAACAAAAACAAATAAACAAAAAGAAAAAAGAAAAAATTCAAGAGGAGTAGACACCAGGAAATAAAAACCAGGAAAATAGAAACAAAGAGAACAATACAATGATCAAAGAAACAGAGACATGGTTCTTTGAGACAATCCAGAAGAAAAACAGACTCTTAGAAATAGTGACTAAAAGGTAGAGATAGACTATCCAAATTAACAATATCAGAAATGAAGTAAAGGACTTAAAAACAGAATCATGAATATGGAAAGAATCACTAGTTCTTACTTCCAAAACCTGTACTCCAATAAATTGGAAAATGTAAACAACATGGATGATTTCCTTGCTAGATACTACTTACAACAGCTAAAATCAACAGCAGGTAAACAATTTCAATAGACCAAAAATCTAAACAACCAACACAAAATGGCTAGAAAAAGATGATTTCAGTGCCAAATTCTACTTTACCTTTAAAGAGGGACTAATACCAATACTCCTCAAATTATTCCACAAAAAAAAAAAAAAAACAGAAATAACACTTCCAAATTCATTTTACTGTACCATAGTCTCTCTTCCATTACAAAGACTAATGAAGAAAATTTAAGATCTATCTCCATTATTAACATTTATGCAAAAATAATCAATAAAATCTCCCAAATACAATCCAAGAGCACATATAAATCATTATCCATCATGACTAAATAAGTTTCATATCAAAGAGGCAGCAGTGATTCAACATATGAAAAATCCACCAATGTAATTTTCCATATAAACAAACTGAAGGAAAAAAAATCTACATGATCATCTCATTAGGTGCCAAAAAAGCCTCTCACAAAACCCAACACACCTTCATGATAAAAATCTTGGAGAGATCAGGGATTCAAGACCCATTTGGAAACACAATAAAGGCAATATACAACAAGCACATAGCCAACATCCAATTAAATGTAAAGAAACTTAAAGCAATCCCACCAAAATCAGGGAAAAAACAAGGCTGCTCACTCTCTCCCTATTTATTCAATACAGTACTTGATGTTCTAGCTAGAGCAATAAGACAACTAAAGGAGATCAAGGGGATACAAATTGGAAAGGAAGAAGTCAAATTATCACTGTTCATGGATGAAAAGATAGTATGCATGAGCAACAACAAAAATTCTCCCAGAAAAATGCCCAGAGCTGATAAATACTTTCAGCAAAGTGGCCAGATACAAAATGAACTCAAAAAAAGTGTGCATCCCTCCAATATACAAACAATAAACAGACTGAGAAAGAAATTATGGAGTCAATAGCCTTCACAGTGGTCAGAAATAATATACAATAACTTGGTGTCATCCTAACCAAGCATATGAAAGACTTTTATGATAAGAACCTCAAATGTTTGCAGAAGGAAATTTAAGAAGATATCAGAAGATTGGAATATCTCTTATAATCAGAAATCTGGAGGATTAACATAGTAAAAATGGCCATCGTACCAAAAGCAACCTACATATTCAATGTAATACCCATCAAAATTCCAACACAGTTCTTTACAGATTTTGAAAGAACAATACTCGACTTCATATGGAAAAACTAAAAATAACTCAGTATGGCTAAATCAATCTTGTACAATAAAAGATCTTCTGAAGGTATTACCATGTCTGATTGCAAGCTATACTACAGAGCAATGTTAATGAAAAAAACTGCATGGTATTGGCATAAAAATTGACAGGCTGATCAAAGGAATAGCATTGAAGACCTAGCACTAAATATACACACCAAAACACTACAAATGATAAAAGAAAGAATGATAAAAGAAAGTATCTTCAAAAATGATGCTGTTTTAACTGGTAGATATCTGCATGGAGAAGAATGTAAATAGGTCCATATCTATCACTCTGCATAAAATGCAAGTCTAAGTTGTTCAAAGACCTCATCATAAAACTAGATAATCTACATATAAAAGAAGAGAAAGTAGGGAATATCCTTGAATACATTGGTACAGGAGACAATTTCCTAAACAGAACACCAACAGCTAAGGCACCAAGATCAACAATTAATAAATGGAGCCCAATGGAACTGCAAAGCCTCTGTAAGACAAATGACAGTGACAAAAAGGCAAAACAGCAGCATACAGATTAGAAAGCATATTTATTAACTCTACATCTGACTGAGGGCTAATATTCAAAATATATAGAGAGAACTCAAGAAGTTAGAGACCAACAACATAAATAACCTGATTAAAAAATGCAGTTCAGACCTAAACAGAGAATTTTAAACAGAGGAATTTCAAATGAACAGGAAGCACTGAAAGAATTGTTCAAGATTCTGAATCATCAGGGAAATGAAAATCAAAACAACTCTGAGATTTCATCTTACACCTGTCATCATGACTTAGATAATAACCTTAAGAACAACTATCAAAAGAAACTCTACCATACCATAAGGACATTTATTCAAGTATCTACATAGCAGCTTTATTGAAATTGATAGTAAGTGCAATCAACCTAGATGTCCCTCTATTTAAAAATGGATAAAGAAAATGTGGAATGTGGTGCATCTACACAGTGGAATGCTATTCAGCTTTTAAAAACCAAGACGTCATAAATTTTTCAGGGAAATGGGTGGAAGTTGAGAATATCATCCTGACTGAGTCCCAAAAAGATTTGCATGGGAAGTACTCACTTATAAGTGGATATTAGCCATAAAATACAGGATGCCCATGCTTCAATCCATAGAAACAATGAGGCTAATAAAGATACTAGGCCCAAATTAGGACAATCGAATCTTATCTAGAACAAGAAATAAATAGGTGTAAGAGGTACATTGAAGGAGGGAACTAGCAGGGAGAATTGAAAGGGAGGAGAATGGGGGACAGTTTCAGGACTAGGTAAAGGGAGAGAAAGAGAGAAATGGCCAGATGGCTATGAGAATAACAGAAAATCTGGTCAGTGGTGGTATGGTGAGGACTTGCTAGAGACCTGGGATAAGGAAGGCTCCCAAGAATCAATGAGGATGACCTTAGCTGAGACTCATACCAGTGGGGATAAAAAACCTAAATAGGGCACCTTCTATAATCAGGCAGGAACCCAAGTGCAGGTGTAGGGTCTCCAACCCATCTACAAACTTTCAACTCAAAATTTATCCCACCTGCAAAAATTACAGGGATGGGGGAAAGTAGCAGAGTTATACAGAATGGCCAACCAATTACCTGATCAACTAGAGACCCATCCCACGGGCAAGCACCAATCCATGACACTGTTAATGATACTCTGCTATGCTTGCAGATAGGATTCTGGCATGGATGTCCTCTGAGAGGCTCCACACAGACACATGTAGAAACCCACAATTAAACAGTGGATAGGGCTTGGAGACTCTTAAGGAAGATTTAGGAATAGGCTTGAGATCCTCAAAGAGGATAGAAACTCCACCAGAAGACCAACAGAATCAACTAACATGGACACTTGGGAGTTTTCATAGACTTAACCACCAGCCATAGAGCATACATGGGTTAGTCTCCTGCACATATGTAGAAGATACTGCTCAGTCTTCATGGAGATCCCGAATAACTGGAGCTGGGGCTATCCCTAACACTGTTACCTGCCTGTGGAATCCATTTCCCTGATTTGGCTGACCCTAGTGGGAAAAGAAGCTCTTAGTCCTGAAGAAATTTGATGTGCCTGGGTAAGGGGGAGGCCCAAGATGGGCCTCTACACTCTCAGAGGAGAAGGGAAGCAGGAATTTGGGAGGGACTGTGGGAGAATGATGGGATGGGGACAGTGATCAGGATATAAAGTGATTTTTATTTAAATAAATACAAAATGGAATACAAAAAGAATGTATGCTTTAACTAAAAATGGGTTGGTGTTGATGTTGACATTTACTAGCAAAAGGAAATGTACTAGCTATTTTTCATATCATTAGGAAACACAAGATCTACTGCTCCTTAGAAAGAGAGATCTAAAACATCTGATAGAGAACACAACTCTATAAATGCAAGTGTTATGCTTGTGGATGTTTTAGGGAAGAGTAACTCTGAGGAAGCTGATACCACAAGTTTCTCAATATTTTGATGTTCCTATATTTAAGAAAGGAAAACGAGTTTTGATTGAAGGACTCAGCCACATGACTGTGCATACAATATCTTGCATACGTTTATCTGTGTATAGGAACAATTTCTGTATATAGAAGTGTATTTGTATGTCATTTCCCATGCAACTTTATTGTTGATGGATCTTATTTTTCTTTCTATTATCATTAATTTTAGGGTTAAAATTGGCACTTTGTTTCTGCTTCATTTCTTTTTACTTTTGTATTTATATAGGTAAATTTTTCTGAGATAATTATATTTTCACCTTGGATTATGTGAGACACTTAAGCAGTGTCTGATCTGGAACCCTTTACCTAGTCTAAATGGGGTCCAAGAACAATGATAACTCTCTAGGTATTTAGCATTCTGTGATTAAAGAAATGTCTCTTTTCCCCGATAGGATATCAGTAGGTCAAATATATTCCACTCGGGTCAAGTTTATTGTGGTTACTTACAAGAGTGTGGATGACTCTGAGTCAGCTCAAAAGCCCAATCCAACAAAAGTAATGGCTCAGGAAATGTGCATCACTAGACCTTCAAGTTCAACTTGCAAGCATTCCCACCACAAATTTTTGTGGCTTATATGTCCTTGCCAAAGGGCTTTGTGGAGATTAAAACTTTTTTAGAGTACTGGGTGCAGCAACTTTCATCATCTTAGTGAGAATTAAGACTTGCTGCCAAGACTCTGGTCATTGCTGGGAGAGGGCAGACTGCAGAAACAACACAGCTTCAGGGACAGACACCAGTTCTGGCTCCAGACATCTGGACACCTTCCCTGCCAGAGGAGATGTGTCCTCCCAGGAGTGCTCTCACTGCCTGAGCTGGCAGGAGAGACGTCTTTGCTCCGGTTTGCTCAGGCTCCAGTCTGCACTGGCATGACTGTGGACTACAGAAGCTACACAGCTTTGGGACAGACAGAAGCAATATGGCTTCTGGGACTGACTCTGTTTTGGGCTCCAGACATCTGGGTACCTTCCCCGCCAGAGGAGAGGTGGCCACCCAGGAGGGCTCTGTCTGCCAGAGCAGGTGAAAGAGACATATTGTGTCCAGGGTCTCTTGGAGTCTAGCCTGTGCAGGTGAGTGAGCAAACTGCAGAGGCTACACATCTTCTGGGAGAGGCCCCATTTTTGGCCTACATCTTCAGCCAGGAGGCAGATCTGAATGTCAGGCCTCTGTTCACCTTCCCTGCTAGAGGAGAGCTTGCCTGCGGAGAGTACTCTGACCACTGAGACTCAGGAGAGAGCTGGACTCCCAGGACTGATGAGAGAGGCTAACAGAAACACAGGATGAAAAAGCTCCAACCAGAGACAATTATAACAACTAACTAACCAGGCAGTGGTGGAACAGGCCTTTAATCCCAGTACTTGGGAGGCAGAGGCAGGTGGATTTCTGAGTTCGAGGCCAGCATGGTCTACAAAGTGATTACCAGGATAGCCAGGGCTATACAGAGAAAACCTGTCTCAAAAAAAAACAAAAACAAAAACAAAAAAAACAAAAAAAAACAAACAAAAAACAAAACAAAAACAAAACAAACAAACAAACAAACAAAAAACAACTAAAGCCAGAGATGGATAAAGGCAAACGTAGGAAACTTACTAACAGAAACTAAGACAACTCACCATCATCAGAACCCAAAAAACCCACATCAGCCAGTCCTGGATACCCCAACACACACAAAAAGAAAGACTCGATTTAAAAGCATACCTCATGATGCTGGTAGAGGACTTAAATCAAAACAACCCTGAGATTCCATCTCACACCAGTCAGAATGTCTAATATTAAAAATTCAAGTGACAGCAGATGCTGGCGAGGTTGTGGAGAAAGAGTAACACTCCTCCATTGCTGGTGGGATGGCAAGCTTGTACAACCACTCTGGAAATCAGTCTGGCTATTCCTCAGAAAACTGGACATAGTACTACCGGAGGACCCAGCAATACCCAGAACATCTTCCAACTGGTAATAAGGACACATGCTCCACTATGTTCATAGCAGCCTTATTTATAATAGCCAGAAGCTGGAAAGAACACAGATGTCCCTTGATAGAGGAATGGATACAGAAACTGTGGTACATTTACAAAATGGAGTACTACTCAGCTATTTAAAACAATGAATTTATGAAATTCTTGGGCAAATGGATGTATCTGGAGGATATCATCCTTAGTGAGGTAACCCAATCACAAAAGAAGTCACTAGATATGCACTCACTGATAAGNGGATATTAGCCCAGAAACTTAGAATACCCAAGATACATTTTGCAAAACACAGGAAAATGAAGAAGGATGACCATTGTGTGGATACTTCATTCCTCCTTAGAATAAGGAACAAAATACCCGTGAAAGGATATAGGTACAGAGACAATATTTAGAGTTAAGATGAAAGGATGGACTATCCAAAGACTATCCCATCCGGGAATCAATCCCATCATCAGCCACCAAACCCAGATACTAATGCACATGCCAGCAATATTCTGCTGAAGGGACCCTGATATAGCAGCTACTTGTGAGGCTATGCCAGTGCCTGGCAAACACAGAAGTGGATTCTCACAGTCAGCTATTGAATGGAACACAGGGCTCCCAATGGAGGAGCTAGAAAAAGTACCCAAGGAGCTCTAGGGGGCTGCAACCCTGTAGNTGCAACAACAATATGAACTAACCAGTACCCCTGAGCTCGTGTCTCTAGCTGCATATGTAGCAGAAGATGGCCTAATCAGCCTTCATTGGGAAGAGAGGCCCCTTGGTCTTGTAAACTTTATATGACCCAGCACAGGGGAAGGCCAGGGCCAAGTAGTAGGAGTGGATGGGTAGGGGAACAGCAGCGGGGGTGGGGTACAGGGAACTTTCAGGATAGCATTTGAAATGTAAATAAAGTAAATAATAAATAAATAAATAAATAAATAAATAAGAAAAAAAAAACAAAAAAAAAACCCAACAAAAAAAAAAGATGGTGATTAATAACTCACTTAAAGAAATACAGAAGAACACTGCTAAAGAGGTACAAGTCCTTAAAGAAATACAGGAGAAAGCTGCTAAAGAGGTAGAAGTCCTTAAAGAAGCACAGGAGAACACAACCAAACCTGTGATAGAATTGAACAAAAGGATTCCAAGATCTAAAAAGGGAAGTAGAAGCAATAAACAAAACCTAAACTGAGACAACTCTGGAGATAGAAACCCTAGGAAAGGAATCAGGAAACGTAGATGCCAGCATCAGCAATAGAATACAGGAGATAAAGAGAGAATCTCAGCTGCAGAAGATTCCATAGAGAACATGGGCACAACAATCAAAGAAAATGCAAAATGCAAAAAGATCCTAACTCAAAGCATCCAGGAAATCCAGGACACAAGGAGACCAAACCTTCGGATAATAGGAGTAGATGAGAATGAAGATTTTCAAATTAAAGAGCCAGCAAATATCTTC
>NC_034613.1:53745435-53749634 GCF_900095145.1 Mus pahari
CATAAATAATAGAAAGGCAACACTCATGTGGAAACTCATCAACAATCTTCTCTATGATTCCTTGTTCAAGGGTGAAATAAAGAAAGAAATTAAAGACCTTTTAGAGTTTAATGAAAATGAAACCACAACATACCCAAACTTATGGAAAACAATGAAGGCAGTCCTAAGAGGAAGACTCATAGACCAGAGTGCTGCCAAAAAGAAACTAGAGAGAACATATACTCACAACCTGTCAGCACATCCAGAAGCCCTAGAACTGAAGGAAGCAAATTCACCCAAGAGGAGTAGACAGCAGGAAATAATCAAACTCAGNGCTGAAATTAACCAAGTGGAAACAAAAAGAACTATTCAAAGAATCAAACAAACCAGGAGGTGGTTCTGTGAGAATATCAACAAGATAGATGAACCCTTAGCCAGACTAACTAGAGGACATAGGGATAGTATTCTAATTAACAAAATCAGAAATGAAAAGGGAGACATAACAACAGATCCTGAGGAAATCCAAAACATCATCAGATCCTACTACAAAAGGCTATACTTAACAAAACTGGAAAACCTGTATGAAATGGACAGCTTCCTAGACAGATACCAGATGCCAAAGTTAAATTAGGATGAGATTAATGATCTATACAGCCCATTTCTGATAAAGAAATAGAAGCAGTTATCAATAGTCTCCCAACCAAAAAAGCCCCAGGAACAGATGGGTTTAGTGCAGAGTTCTATCAGACTTCCAAAGAAGACCTAATTCCAACTCTCCTCAAAGTATTCCACAAAATAGAAACATAAGGTACTGTACCCAATTCATTCTATGAAGCCACAATTACTCTTGATACCTAAGCCACACAAATATCCAACAAAGAAAGAGAACTTCAGACCAATTTCCCTTATGAATATTGATGCAAAGTTTCTCAATAAAATCCTCGCAAACCGAATCCAAGAACACATCAAAACAATCATTCATCATGACCAAGTAGGCTTAATCCCAGGGAAGCAGGGATGGTTTAATATATGGAAATACATCAATGTAATCCACTACATAAACAAACTCACAGACAAAAACTACATGATCATCTCATTAGATGCTGAGAAAGCATTTGACAAAATCCTACACCCCTTCATGATAAAAGTCTTGGAAAGAGCAGGAATTCAGGGCCCATACCTAAACATAATAAAATCAATATACAGCAAACCAGTAGCCAACATCAAAGTAAATGGAGAGAAACTTGAAGCAATCACACTAAAATCAGGGAATAGACAAGGCTGCCAACTTTCTCCCTACCTATTCAATATAGTACTTGAAGTCTTAAGCAGAGCAATCCGACAACAAAAGGAGATGAAGGGGATCCAAATTTGTATGGGAGAAGTCAAAATATCATTATTTGCAGATGATATAATGGTATACATAAGCGAACCTAAAAAGTCCACCAGAGAACTCCTAAACCTGATAACCAACTTCAGTGCAGTAGCTGGGTATAAAATTTACTCAAAAACATCAGTAGACTTCCTCTACATATATGATAAATGGGCTGAGAAAGAAATTAGGGAAACAACACCCTTCACAATAGTCACAAAAAATACAAAATACCTTCATGTGACTCTCACTAAGGAAGTGAAAGATCTGTATGAAAAGAAATTCAAGTCTTTGAAGAAAGAAATTGAAGAAGGTCTCAGAAGATGGAAAAATCTCCCATGCTCATGTACTGGCAGGATTAACATTGTCAGTTGCAGGCAACTGTTGAACTAGAGAAAAGATCATACTGAGTGAGGTGACCAAGACTCTGAAAGACAAGCATTCTACTACTCTGTGGATATTAGCTGTACATTGGATATATGTAGTTATTAGGTGTAAAGGAAAGGATAATTAAGTTACAATCCACAGACCTGAGAGAGACTAAGTAACAAAGATGGCTTAGTGGTTGGTGACTCTCATGGTGTTCATTCCATTGCATCAATGGGAGTATCTTACCAGAAAGGTCATTATTGTTTTCAGGGTTGATCGATGGGTAAGATTGGTGATTACTAGTGAAAGCTAGCTAGTTTGGATGAACCTTTTAAATCAATACCACCTTGGTTTTCCCAATTTTTATGACTTAATTATATAGTTTCTTCAGAAATAAAACCTTAATATAAAGTTCTGGAAGGTAACTAACAACACTGACAATGTCCTGTTATTTTTGTGATTCTGTGGAAATGCACTGGCCAAAAATTCCTAGTAAATTTTATTACATGTGACCACTAGTTTTAAATATGTATATAAATGCTAGAAGAAATATTAATACATGAAACTTTCAAAAATTTAAATATCCTATAAAAATTATTTCTAACAGTATTATTAGTCAAGTTTAATTTTCCCTATCTTGTCTTATCTTGGCATTTCAAATCTTTATTTGAAAATGCTTGACGGTTTAGTATAATGTTGTATTTCAAGCTATTAAATTTAAGTTTGTTTTTTTTCTTCTGAGAAATGTTACCAATTAACACTTTTCTTTTTTATTAGATATTTTCTTTATTTACATTTCAAATGCTATCCCAAAACTCCCCTATACCATCCCCCCCCTCCCTGCTCCCCTACCCACCCACTCCCACTTTTTGGCCCTGGCATTCCCCTGTACACTTTTTCAGGAACAATGTTTTATCAGTTCTTTAATCAGATATAACAGCTTCTTCTGAATAAAGTTAATATATTACATGTACCCATATATCTTCTTTAAGTTAGCTTTCCTTGTTCTTAACCTGTGGAATTCCAATTTGCATGTGAGACTGTGAGGTATAAAAGATACAAGAAATTATAGTCATCATTGTTTATAACATGAGCTACAGTTTGTTTTTAGAATTTTTGTCAAAGCATCATAATGTCCTAATGGCAATGTTTCCTCTTTTTATAAATAGGAATGTTAATTACCTGGGGGTGGAGAAATGGTTAATAAAATGAACTTTATTCTCTAAAAGCATATGTTTTTAACTATAAATTGGAATATGATTTTAACAACAAAGATAGGTTCAAACAAGGGTGTTATGCTGAGATTCTGAGATCCATGAGTGTGAAAGATTTTCAATAAAAGAAATAATGTTACCTTTAAAATGTTTCTGATAATCCTTTAAGAATATTTCAAAACTATTTCAACATAAAGCATCACAATAATAAAAACAGTGTAAGTTGAAACCAATAATGATCTGTAAGAAATACATAAAACTGCACAGTTTAAAAAGAAATAAAGACAGAAAAGGAACATAAAATTGATTGTTATGATCAATACAGTGGTTTAACTAAAAGTGCATTGAAAATACAGTACTTTAAAAATTATATAAAAAAAGAAATGCTTAGCATTGGTGAATTCCATGAGGTCTATTTAAGGAACTATTAAGTTATTTGAAGATCAAAGAAAAGCACCACATGTATATACCTCTACTGCTTTACAAATATTAAGCAATGTGTATTTCTTTTTCTTTTTTCATGGAACATAATTTATTTTCTTTTTTCTTTTCTAAATTTTTAATTTTTTTATTTATTTGCATTTCAAATGTTGTTCCACTACCTGGTCCTCCCTCCAAGAGTTCTTTAACCTATTACCCTCCCCTTTGTCACTAAGAGGGTTTTCTCCACCCATCTAACAACTTCCCTCACCCACCAACTCCCTGCATCCCCCTTCCCTGGGGCTTCAAGTCCCCTCAGGATTAGGCACATCCTCTCCCACTGAGACCAGACAAGGCAGTCCTCTGCTACATATGTGTCAAAAGTCATGGACCAGGCCATGTAAGCTCTTTGGTTGCTGGCTAGTTTAGTTGACAGTCTTGGTCTTCCTATGATGTTATTTTGTGATTGCAGGCAGGGACCCAGCAAGGCTGTCCACTGAGAAGATCTACCAACAGCTCACTGAGACAGATGCAGATACTTATAGCCAATGTTTGGTCTGAAGTCAGGGTCTCTTATGGAAGAGTTAAGGGCAAGATTGAAGGAACTGAAGGGGATGGCAACCTTCAATATTAAGAATGCACATTTACTGAAAGGAAAAGCTATTGTTATCTTTATCCAATGGACTAGTTGAAATTTAACCAATTAATTATTAATGTCTTTAATCTAAGCCATGACTCAACACAGGATTTCACAAGAATCAGTGAACAAAGAATTAGGAACTGAAACTTATTAAGAGTTTACTAATGATTAGTTTAGATTAAATATATATATATATATATATATA
>NC_034613.1:53749704-53751352 GCF_900095145.1 Mus pahari
TATATATATATATATATATATATATATACATATATATTCATATATATATTCACTTCTACTTTGGCTATTTTTTTATTTAATTTTTTTTTGTTTTCATTTCTGAGACAGATTCCATTTATGTAACCCAGGTTGTATTCCAATTCTCTAGGTAGCTCATTCGAGGCCTTATCTTACAGCTAGTTATCTTGATGCTGTATTCATTTCTGATTAAATTAATGATCAAAATATTGACTTACACTATTATTTTAATCAGTTTATTTTCTTGAAATTGGGTCATTTGGATCCTTATGTATTACTCTTTTAAAGATGTATGATCTAAACCAGTGTCAACAACAACACACTAAATAATAAATATAATTCTTTATCTTGCAGTATTTTAGACCAAAGTAAGGCCAAACATGAACTGTCCTCTTAATTCTGTGCCTTTCATCTGTTTTCTCTGGTCTCTGTATTCTTTTGTTTGTTTGCTTTGTGTGTCTGATGTCTATTTGTTCCTGTTGTCTGCCCCAAATATATAGATTTGCTTGCATTTATTTTACAGTGTAGAAATCATGGTTAAGGAAAGGATAAGGATTTATTTTCTACAGAAAAATTCACAATTTTACAAGAGAAGTTACTTACTTACCTAAATTGACTGAGAATACATTCAAAACAATCAAAAGATTTTATCAACCTATGTTCTTTCTTTGAATTTTCTTTGAAACAGAGTTTCCCTCCACTCCTTACTTAGAAACTTTCTTTGTAGAGGATTTGGGCTCAAAACAGCATTGATTCAATTCTCAGTACATGGATTCCATATTCTACTCTGTAGATCATATTTTTTTTAGTTCTGCTTGCAGTATTTTTGACTAAAATGTTTGAATTCCTTTCTTGATTTTATTTTAAAAATATATTTCATTAATTTTGTTATTCCATACAAATTTTAAAGTCAATTTTTATCAAAATATGCTGGAATTGATATGCCAAAATTGAGTCTTCCAATGTTTTATCGTGATGAATATTTCCATTTCTTAATATCTAATCCTTTTCCATTTAATTTGTAAGTTCAGCTTAGACCTCTTTCATATTATTGTTAAATATTTTCACAGTTATTTTACTTTGTTTTGATGTACAACATAGAGCTTTTAAAATGTATTTTCATATTATTTGATGGTAGTAATCAGAAGCAGGATTGATTTATTTTTCTTATTTGGCTTTATCTCTGGAGACCTTGTTATTTTGTTTATTTTTTGTGACATTCTTATAAATCAATTAGAATTTTCTATTTAAACCATAATATAGTTGTGAACAAAGTAAATAAGCTGTTTGTTTCAATAAAATATACTGTCTCAGACTCTAATTGAAAGCTAAATAGAAATGAGGTGATAAAAGATCATTACCTTTTTACTAGCTCTGCTGTTTAAAATCTGTAATTTGTAAATGATTCAGTTTCATTGAATATGAGATTTCTCATCTTTAAAATCAAGGCAATAATAAATTCACCTCAAAATTTTATTATAAGTATTCAATAAGAATGTGGTTTACTCCTCCAGATACATCCATTTGCCCAAGAATTTCATAAATTCCTTGTTTTCTAATAGCTGAATAGTACTCCATTGTGTAAATGTACCACAGTTTCTGTATCCATTCCCTTATTGAGGGACATCTG
>NC_034613.1:53751944-53777985 GCF_900095145.1 Mus pahari
TATTGAATGGAACACAGGGCCCCCAATGGAGGAGCTAGAGAAAGTACCCAAGGAGCTGAAGGGGGCTGCAACCCTGTAGGTGGAACAACAATATGAATTAACCAGTACCCCCTGAGCTTGTGTCTCTAGCTGCATATGTAGCAGAAGATGGCTTAATTGGCCATTATTGGGAAGAGAGGACCCTTGGTCTTGCAAACTTTATATGACCCAGCACAGGGGAAGGCCAGGGCCAAGTAGTGGGAGTGGGTGGGTATGGGAGCAGGGGGGGTTGTTATAGGGAACTTTCATGATAGCATTTGAAATGTAAATAAAGCAAATAATGATAATAAAAAGAATGTGGTTTACTACTGGGCTATATCTCTTACAAAATGTTTTAAGCACAAGCTCTACCTGTGTAATATAACCCCGTTCTCCACTGGACATAGACATCATTAACTTTGTCATTTAAAAACATCTCTGTTCTTTTCTTCTTATTCTTGGTTGTGAAATTTCTTATGTTTCACATGATTGATATGGTAGTGTGACTGGTACATTTTCTTTTTGCTTTGTTTCCTCATAAGGACACATTTCTCAGATAAGAAAGTGAATGCTGTCTTTGCATGTCCTTTTTAATCTCATCATTTTCTTCAGCACTTCCTGTTCACCTTTTGTTGTCTGTATAGTTTCAAGTCTATTAATTGTTTTGCTACATTATTTTTTCATTTACCTTTAGTTCCTTTTTATAAATAAGGATGCTTTCTCCTCACTATTGTATAATCTTCTCTGTGAGGGCATGTCTTTTGTATGTTGTATGCTGCATGGCTGCTCTCTGAGAGGCCCAACAAACAGCTGAAAGAGTCAGAAGCAGATATTTATACCCGATCAATGGAGAGAAGCTGGGAAACCCTGGTGTTGAATTAGTGAAAAACTGGGAGTAGCTGTGGAGGAAGGCAACATAGGAAGACCAGCAGTCTCTCCTAGCCTAGACCCCCAAGCTCTCTCAGACACTGAGCCTCCATCTCCATTTATTAAGTGGGATTTAGAAGCTCAAACTTGTCCCTAAGATGAAGTAGAAAAGCATATGACATAAATGTTAGTTGTGATATAGTAAGTTAAGAATAAATATGAATAATGAAAATACTTTTGATTAATTATTTTCCAATTCCTTCTGAATTTTTCATGAAGACACACCACATTGTTTTTTGGGAGGT
This sequence comes from Mus pahari, assembly GCF_900095145.1. NCBI lineage: Eukaryota > Metazoa > Chordata > Mammalia > Rodentia > Muridae > Mus > Mus pahari. The sequence goes on from NC_034613.1 coordinate 53,753,135, forward strand.
TATTTTATTAGATTGGGGATTATATGTGGTGTATTTGTAGGAGAACTCAAAATTCCTTAAGTGTGTACTGGGCATCATCTCCATTTGTACATGAATACAGATTATGGATATTTCCAAAATCCCTTTCAGATTCTTAAGCAGATACATTATGAGACAAACATTTTTATTCAGTTGCACTCATTCTCACCAGTAAATGACATATATGTGAGTGTGGATTTCTTTTCTACCCTACATCTGTTTTTAGAACTCCAGCAGGCAATTGTTTTTACTGTATTTTGTTATTTAACAAATATTTCAAAGTAATAGAGCCAATAATAATTCAGTAAATTTAACAATGTTCTTGTCACATGCCAAATATTCTACTAAGGACATATGGATGATAATGAGTTATTTACTGTATTTTATAATTTTGGTCTCAAATATTTTAGGTAAACACTAAATACCTAAATTCAAAGGTTAGAGCCAAATCCCTTCACAGTTAAAATGTATGTTTCATTATTTCTATGTGTTTCACCTTATTCTGGGATGGGGAACGTAAAGGGAAATTTCCTCTATGAGATAATTTAGTAACTAAACTGGAACTGAAAGAATAGAATAAATGTCTACATTTTTCTCTCTCTTCAACACTGGTTTTCAAACCATATTTTTCAGTTACATCAAAGTAATACTGTGTGGGGAAGTTAGTGACGATAATCTATCAATAAAATCATTGATCAATTTATGTCCATTTCCAATGCAAATGTTCTAAGAAGCAACAGTATTGGGATAGCGGTTCAATGAGCTTTAATTCCTTGTGGCTTCTCAAGTACTGTGCTGGAAATCAAACCAATATTTTATTTACTCTATTATCCTTCTTCATTTTCCTTGAAAGATCTTGTACTTCCAGAGACAGTTTCTTTATCTGACATTGTTTTCAGTACTGTTCAGTTATATAACTTCTAGCTTTGTGGGTGTCTTTCAATTCTTTGAATGGGTCAAGATATAAAGATACAGGAGTACTTTTCTGAGTATATCTATTTTTTCTTTCCTGCTATCATCTCTTTTCTCCTACTCAGAGTTCAACCTTATTTAAATTATTAGTATGTATATTCATCACTAATTTCAGCTTTTTGTTCCATGTCATTTTTTTTTGAGATCTTACATGATTACCTTATGCTTGGTTACAGGAGCTATGCATGGGTTCTAAGGATCTGAAGTATGGTCCTAATAATTTTGTCAGGCACTTTTTTGACTGAACTGTGTCACCTACCCTAGAAGCAACACTTTCGTCCTCCTCACCTGTGCTGTGTCCTCCTTGGTATCATTACAATCATGTTATATGATTTCCCCCTCTTCTTTTGCAACTTGTTTTTCCAAGTAAAATATAAATGTCATGAGAATTTTTCTTTTTCTTCTCCTTACTATGCCTTTGCAAGGTAGCTGAAAGTTACATTAAATAGTAATAGTCTTATTCAACAAGTAATTATTATGTACTGTGCTGTACTCTACTACTCATCAGGAATATACTAGGTAATGAGGCTGGCATTTTTGGTTGGATAGTGTGATATTCATCACTCAGGAAAGGCATTGTAGCAAATCCTTTAATCCCACGTACTCAAGACTGAAAGGCAGGTGGATCTGTGAGTTTAAATGTATTCTGCTCTATATGGCTTTCCATTCAGCCAGTGCTACATTGTGAGAATCTATCTCAAAATAAAACAACAAAAGATTGCTATTATGATTATACACATGCCTCTTAGCATTACAATTAAAGCTTATAAGTGTTTATTTATAGCTTAAGGCATTAAAGGAGCAAGAAGAGGTAGTGCACACAAAGAACTGTTGGAGTCTCCAAGGTAAATGAGAATCTTCCATAATCTGTGTTGTGAGGAGACAATTCTTAAACTTGGAAAACCAGGCCTGACATTAATGGAAAAGATACTCAGATTGAATTCTAGATCAGATCATGGGAACCCTTAATATATTTCTCTAAGAATAAATAGGTTCATGAATATTATATGCTCTTTATAAAAATCCTGTTACTCTGTCCTTTATAAAAAGGAAGTTACCGATAAGTAAGCTAATAGAACTGCATTTTGTGAATAAAATCCCAAAGACAAGTGACAACACAAGGAAGATTCTGCTAGCTGCCAAATCATTTTTAATCATTTAAAAACAATCTTAATGTTGAATAGCAATATCTAATGAGACTGAATTAGAATATACCTGTTAGAATTAAAATGCTGTTTATAGATCTTTATCTTCCTTTCTAGAGGAAAAAGTAAAGTAGCTTCTCATATTCTATAATATATAGTTTTCCCTTTGTACTCCTAAACTGACTTTTTCTCCTTCTGTTACATTAGTTGTTGAAGCAGAAGAGGTTGTTTTCATATAGGTAATCAAATTTAAGATTTAATCCTCCACAACAGTAGCTTAGTGCCTTGCCTAGGAGAGAGTGAAAAACATGGCTATAAAGTTATTCCTCCAATACGCATCATCTTAAAGCCCAAATATACAATATGACTGTCTTTGATAGTACAGCCTTCATTGAGATCTCAAAAGTGGGACTCTGATTTAATAGATTACCTCTAGAACAGAAAGATCTCCTCAATCTCCTCCTCTCTCATTCTCTCTCTCTCTCTCTCTCTCTCTCTCTCTCTCTCTCTCTCTCTCTCTCTCTCTCTCTCTCTCTCTCTCCTCTCACTCACTCATTTTTGCACCCTATCTCACTCCCTCTTGCTCACTCTTGCAATCACTCTAGCTTCTTACTCTTGATCTCACTCTAGCTCTTTCTCATGGGCTCTGGACCCAGAGAGTCAACAGTCTACATAGAAAAAAGAAAGGCCTCCTAAGACATTATCCATTGATCTTAATTATCTTGATTTGTACCTTTATTGAGAATAAGTGAGAAAAAATATCTTTCTCTTAACCATTAAAGGCAGAGTAAGTCAAATATATATATGATAGGAAGGCAGAGCTAGATTTTTTTTTACCCTATTTTAATATCAAAATTGATCTCTGAAACTTCATAGATGTTTTTAAACATTTTTTCAGGAGTCCATAGATTGTTCTTCAAAATTATATTTACTGTTTAGTGCGTGCTTGTGTGTGTGTGTGTGTGTGTGTGTGTGTGTATGTGTGTGTGTCAGTAGACTAAAATGAATGGTTTCTAACTACCCTTTCCCACCCTGTGTTGTCAGCAGTGCTTGTAAAGCCAGTGAGTAAAAACAATGAATATGTCCTTAGAGATCAACATTCCTTCTTCTGACACAGTAAGATGGATATACTTAATCAAGGAAGTCATCATTAAACCAACACATTCCCAATGTGTTTTGATTTTCTGGGACCACGTTACACTTCAGGGAAAGTGTCAAGATGTTCAGGCAAGCCATAGCTGGGAGTGTTAACTGATTGTGAAACTAACAGAGCTAAAAGCTAAACAGATGAACGTAGCAAAAAAGCTTGTTAACACTCTAAGTCACACAGAGGAAGCAAACTGTCTGGGAGCTGTCAAAGACAGATTGGTTAGTGTGGATAGCATCTTTCTTGTCTTGACATTAGAGCTGCCATGGATGATTCACCTAATAATACTCTGGCAGCATCTTTGATGAGCAGCTTGAGCCATCAGAGGGGTCTTCATTAAAACTACAGTAACATTTTGCTAGAGTTTTGTGAAAAATATTTAATCTTTCTTTTTTAATCTGACAAGTGCTTTTGAGAAAGTCCATGCACATTGAACTTTGCATTGTACAGCATTTTTTTCAGCAAAATAAGTGGTATACGGGCACTAAGTTTACTAGAAACACAAAACCCTAATTTTCTCTTGGTTTTGGTTGTCCTCCAAGTTGGATCTGGAGATGAATTGTTCAAACAAATGAATGCATAGGGATAGCTACAGAAAGATATTTGGAAGGAATATGTGTGACCCTAACTCTATTATTTTGTACTCAAGTTCATGAGAGTTCCAAAACTGAAGATGATATACAAGGTTTGCAAGAAAGTATAAAAGTGATGGGCAATTATGTGAATGGGTGACGCATTTCTCTGTCAAAAAGCAGTATGATTAGAAACTCAAATGTTTTCTACTGGTGTTGGCACTGAATAAAACTTCTGGAATCCCATTCACAAAATAATTTGCATACTGTTGAATAGTCTTCATGTCAGATGGTGTCATTTGTAACTGGGAAATAGGTTATTTTTAGCAGCCAAAATATACTTGGACTTTGTTTCCAAATATATTGTCAACTAAGTTAATCACTGCTAGTTTTTTTCACATTTATATTAGTTATTTAATTTATTGACTTTTCAAATGTAATCCCCCTTCCCAGTTACCCTTCCACTAACCCACCATCCACCCCTCCCACTGCTTCTATGAGGGTACTTCCCCAATGCCCTCCCACTCCTGCCTCAGCACCTTAGCTTTCTCCTATCCTGGGTCATTGAGTCTCCACAGGACCAAGGGGCTCCCCTCCCAGTGATGTCCAATAAAGCAATTCTCTGCTACATATCCAGCTGGAGCTATGGATCCCTCCATGTATACTCTTTGGTTGGTTGGTTAGTCCCTGGGAACTTTGAAGGGTCTGCTTGATTGATATTGTAATTCTTATGGATTTGCAAACCCCTTCAGCTCCTTCAGTCCTTGCCTTAACTTCTCAATTGCTGTCCCTGCACTCAATCTGATGTTTTGCTGTGTATATTTGCATCTATATTGATATGGCTCTGGCAGAGCCTCTCAGGGGACAGCTATACCAGGCTCCTATCAGCAATTGCTTCTTGGAATCAGTGTAGTATCTGTGTTTGGGGTCTGCAGATGGAATGGATGCCTATTTGTGGCAGTCTCTGGATAGACTTTCCTTCAATCTCTCTTCTGCTCTTTGTCCCTGGATTTCCTTTTGACAGAAGCAATTCTGGATTAACACTTTTGAGATGGGTAGGTGGCCCCATCCCTCAACTTGGGGGCTGTGCCTATCTACTGGATATGGTCTCTACAGGTTCTATGTTCCCTTTGTTGGCTATTTAGGCTAAAGTCCTTGCTGTTGGGTCCTGGGAACCTCTTGGGTCCCTGGAATCTTGAACTTGAAAAAATATCATCCCGAGTAAAGTAACCCCCCACCCCCACACACAGCACACACAGCACACACACACACAGACAAATACACACACACATACCCACACACACAAAGACACACACACAGACACACACAGACACACACACACATACACAGACACACACTCAGATACACAGACATACTAGACACACACACACACACACACACACACACATACTATATATATATATATATATATATATATATATATATATATATCCACTGATAAGTGGATATTAGCCAAAAAGAAGCTCAGAATACTTTTGATACAGTTCACAGACCATGTGAAACCCAAGAAGAAAGAGATCACACCACAGTGTGAATGCTATAGTCCTATTCAGAAAGGGAAAGACAATCTCTGGAAGTAGAGGGAGAGAGGAGGAGGGGGAGGGAAAGGCGGGGACAGTTCAGATACAGGAAAAGTACAGAGGGTCAGGATTTTGAAAGGAGGAGAGTAGCAGTGGAGTGAGGATCTGGGGGTAGCCATTAGAAATCATTACTATTTTTGGTTTCAAAATAATATGATAGTATAAAATAACTAAATTTAAGTTTTATACAGCTATTGTAATTAGCTCTAGAAAAGATTTGAAGAAAATCAGCATAAATTAAATAAATATAAACTTTACCAAGAGGCATACTTCCAAAGAGAACACATAATTTGATAAATATACCATAATATATGGGTATATTTTAATATATGCTGCATCAATTATTTTTCCATTGCTGTTATAAAACACTCCGAACAAAAGAAAGTTAAGAAAGAATGGATTTGTTTTGTTTGATGGATCCAGAAGATAGTCAATTGTAGGAGTAGGAAACTGTCTTATCAAGTTTTGTTTTGTTTTTTTCATATACATTGCATAGATGAAGAAATAACAGAAATCAGGTGAGAATATAAACCACCAATGCCTTCCACAGTGATATATTTCCCTAGCAAGACTTTATATCCTAAAGCTTCTATAACACCTCCAAAACAGCACCAAAAACAAGCTTTTGGGAAGGCATTTCTCATTCAAACCACCACATTAGGCCCCTGGTCCTTATAGGCTCATGGTCACATCTTAATGACAATTCCATTTAGTCCAACTTCTAAAATCCCTGAAAACTTTTGCAATCTCATCTCTTCTGAAACTTAAGTCATCCTCCTAACAGTGACTTCCTGTAAAATCACATCAAAATATACACACACAAACACACACACATACACCCACACACATACACACAAACACATGCACATATATACTTTCTTATACTTCCAACATATTGTTTTCTTTTTCAAACTCCATTCCCAGTATGCAACTCTCCTTAGTAGTTGCTGCACAGTTTTTGTAACTCAAATACCATTGGATCCCTGAAATCTATGCTTTTCTATGACACTCTTGCTCAGTGGCATTTGAGACCCTTCTTTCAAAACTATGACTTTGCCACATTGCTATTCCAGTGACTTTTTGAAACCAAGGATACTAACCCACAACCTCTTTTATCTTGTATCTTCTTTGTTTTCAAATTCAGTAACATATTGATGACATTGCAAAGGTCACCTGCCACCTTGAATAGGATCCTTGACCTTTGGGCTACAGTTAAATCTGCTTCTCCAAAAACTGGTTTCTAGGAGCAGGGAATCCCTTATGCTTCTTTTCTTTTCTTTTTTTTTTTTTTCCTTCCAGATTAGAGCTTTGAGTGGGTGTATTCTTGCCTGTGAGATACCGTTCTTATTATTCCAGAAAAAAGCAGGAAGTTTCATTTCAGTGCTCTTTAACAATTACTGTCTACTTTTAGTGAATGTATTTGGTGAAATCTTAAGCTCTGCAATGTTCTGTTCAAACCATACATTGTTTTAAAATTTCTTTCTGTCTCCCTTGTTAGCCATTTTCCTTGCAGCTCTGCAAAAGTAATTTTTAATAGCCATACAATATACTCAATGTTATTCTACATTGAACTTTCCCATCAGTAAAGAATTTAAATTATTACCTTTTAATTAGCCCCAAGCAAGTTCTCTGGACACTGTCAGAATATAGCCAGGTTCTTCACCAATTATATATCACAAATATTTCTTCTAGACTAGTTCTTGATGACTTCTCAGACCGCATCATCTGGACTTCCTCTGTCCATGTGTTTCAACAATACAGTCTTCAGGCTTCTATTAAAATGTCCTATTAAACTCTGCTTACAGGATTCAGCAGGTTTTTGTTTTTTTTTTTTAGTCTAAAGTCTCAAAGTCTTCCATGTTTTTCCAAAAGCCAAAATGGCCATGTTCTTTAGAACAATAACTCCATATCTCTTGGTATCAACATATGTATTAATTTTATGTCACTGTAATAAAACAGTCTAACCAAAGCAACTTAGGGAAGAAAGGGTTTGTTTTGTTTTATGGTTCCAAAAAGATACACTCCACCATGGTGGAAATTGCTTGGTTTGTTAACAGAAACCTGTTGACATCCACAAACAGCTTATTTCCCCTTGTATCCACAGGCAGATGAAGGACAAACAGTGAAAAACAAAGGAAACAAGTCTACAAATATTCAAATCGCCTCACCAGGGGAGAGTGTTTTCAAGCAATGTTCAACTTCCTAAAGGTTCCATAACTTCCATAAACAGAACTACCTACTAAAGAACAAGTGTCCAATTATGTGAGTAAATGGGGGACATTTACCAATCAAACTACCACCTAAATGATTAAATAATGAATCATATTGTCTTTTGGATTACATATTTAAGTTTTGTTCAAATGGTAAGTAATGTTACTAAGGTGATAGGAAGCCAGATCTCACTGGTTATTGGAGAACATAACATGGAAATTAAATACAATCTAATTATAAAGGATATTGGTGACCAGTTTTAAGAAGACAGTTTATGCAGTATGGATTATTTTTGTTTTTCTTGCAAAATGGACTAGAGAGGTGATAAGTACATTTGCATATTCAGTTCTAGCTTCTGCCAGATAAAGGGAGGCATTAAATGGAGAGTGACTAGATATTGAGAGAAATGATTATAATTAAGAAATGCTTGGTAAACAGTCAAAAGTTTCCATAGCATACCATTTATGATCATTATTTTATGTGCTTCTCAATGTATGCTAACAGGATCATACCAAACCCCAGATACCACTTTTTGATTAGCTGGTTAGTAGAAAGATAAAAGAGACAATAGCAGAGTTGAATAAAATGTAAGAACACATGATTAATAGTGAATTTTTTCAAAGTATTCCTAAAATAATATAAATTTAGATCTGTATTTTTGAACATTAAACTTACATTTGAATAGATTTGACAATGATTTCTTATAACTTACTATGTATAGTCCATTTCAAGTAAATTTCAACTTCAATTTTAGAAAAATGTAGTTTTGTTATGCAGATGTTTTTGATGGAAATTGTTGATAAGTTATTACTTTATATGGAAATGGAATGATTAATTTATATATGAATTATTTTCTCTGGTACCAGTTGTTGCTTTAGCAAAAATCACATAAAGCACCACTATGAAAAAGATTTTTTTCATTATGACAGATATACCTGTTATTACTGAATTTTATTCAGAAGTGTTAATGATATATTTTTCAAAGATTGTCCTGAGTAACATAACTTCTACTGTCTAATAAATACCTTATTCAGTCCTCATTCATTCAAGTTGTACTGTGTACTGGAAAGATGCTCTTACAGCTGCTCTACAGTATACTAAGTAGAAAGCACTTGTACAAAGGAAACAAAACTTGGAAAACAGCTAAATGTTGTAACTAAGGTGACATAGTTATGGCTCAATCCAACACAGAAGGTAAAGCAGAAAAGACAGCAATCTATAATCCTAGCAAAGAATGTATTAATGATTTACTGTTACAAAGATGAGTTTTATATTGCAATAAAACAATTATGTATGACAAAGGAAAGAATGGATTGTTAGCTCAACATTCCTTCTTCACTACCATTTAGAGGAAGTTAACACTTCTCAATCTGTTATGTGCTTCAGTGAGAGCCATGAGAATGATTACTGACAGTGGGCATGTAGGCAAAAGTGTTGTAAGATATCTTCTGTTTTTCAAGTGATGGAAAAATAATTTCCACCATGTTGTATTTCTCAAGACTAAGGGCAGGATGAAATAGAAGTGATGGAGATAGTGAAAAAAAAAATAGCCATAACATAGATCAAACAGACTCTCATTGGAATTAACGATTTTACTGTGCTACAAAAAAAAAAAAAAAAAAAAAAAAAAAAAAGCACCACTTTGATTCACTTTGACTTGAGGACCTGTGTTTGTTGGTTTGGTTTGGTTTTATTATTTTGTTTTGGTGTATTTTTTTGTTTTTGTTTTTGTTTTGGTTATTCTTTGTTTGTTTGTTTTTTTTTTTCACTTCTGGCTAAAATAGTACCATTAAACAAAAGTAATAGTATCAATAGTCACTGCACCAAGAACATATCACAAATTCTCAGTGTCATGTTCAACATATTAAAATGATTTCTTGGATAATTTTAACAAAATATGTGAAGTAAATGCTGTCTTTGATCACTTACTTGTCCCAATCCTATTTTCTTTGCTATACAATTACAGGCTTGAGATGCATGAATGCTCATTGTACTCCTTTTGCTAATTCATTCAGTTCTTGCCATTCTATAAGGAAAGGGCTTACTCTATTCTTGATTCTAACTTTAAGCATTCTATCAACTATTCCAAATCCCCCAAATTATTTAAACCAAGTTAACTTCCTAAAACTAATTAAATAAAGAGAGGAATTCCATAAAATCATTAATCCATCTAAATAGTATTATCTCACAAACATTCATCTTCATGTATATATGCAGGAAACTCCTCAGAGTGGGATTATTACCCTGGAAGTAATCACATCAGTCTGTAGTTACTGAAGGTTCCCCAGTGTCCACTAACACTAAGTCAAATAAATGAGGATAATGGTAATGACAAACATGTGTAGGTATATCAGTTGCAAGAAGCAATCCTAGGATGAATTCTTTAGGGCCATGCCTTTCCAGGGAATACACACCATAGCTGAGCCAGTCAGTGGGCCATCTCCAGGGAGCAGTTCACTTACCTATTCTACCTATTCCTGAATGGTACCTATCAATTTTCTGTATTTATTCTTACTAACTACAATAACATATCTTTTGACCAACATAAAAAATACAATATATCTAGATACCTAGATATAGATATAGATATAGATATAGATATAGATATAGATATAGATATAGATATAGATATAGATAGATATAGACACAGACACAGACACAGACACAGACACAGACACAGACACAGACACAGACACAGACACAGACAGACACAGACACAGACACAGACACTGACACAGACACAGACACAGACAGACACAGACAGACACAGACACTGACACAGACACAGACACAGACAGAGACAGACACAGACACAGACACAGACAGACACAGACACTGACACTGACACTGACACAGACACAGACACAGACACAGACACAGACACAGACACAGACACAGACACAGATACAGACACAGACACAGATACAGATACAGATACAGATACAGATACAGATACAGATACAGATACAGATACAGATACAGATACAGATATAGATATATACATATATAGTTGTTGGTATTTTGTGGTTTCTTAAGGAGAAAGAGTCAGCTTTCTTTGAGGAAGTTTGACATTGGAGGGTTACCAGTATTAAACATTCACACACATTTGTGAGTTAAGTAAGCTATTTAAAAAAAAAAAAGGTGGACATAAAGTTGAGAGGGAGATGTGTTGTGGTGGTGGAATGTGGGATTGAGGAATAGGGGAGGAAGAAATATTTATTATGTACATGTACATTTTTAGAGTATAAATAGTGTAAATCTGTTTTTAAAATTTAGACATGTATTAGAAATAATCTAGAAGAATTGTTAGATTTAAAAAAAAACATGAAAATCAAATATGTAAAGAACATACTGCCAACTCTCCTGGTATAGATTATACTGAAGTACATTTCACAAAACATGATAAAGGTCAAAAATATTAATCTAAGCTCATCTTTAAAACAATAGTCCAAAGCATTCATCCATAGATTAGAAGAGTACAGCAGCAGTTAATTTCTAAAAAGCCATGTGAAAGGCACATCAGAATAAAGTAGGATTCTGGTGCTTTAATGTTTCTAGAAAATACAACAAAATACCATAATGATTTTTCATTGTTTCTAAACCAGCTAGTTTTAATTTTTTAGTGATTTACCAGTTTCTACAATGGCTTCCAGTTGTGTAAAGGAGCTATTAATTTTGCAACCTGCATTTTGTTATTTAGAGACAGTTCATGGTGTGTTTTTAATAGGGATGCCTAATTAGAATTTAACATGACATTTTATAGTGTGCTGTGTCTACAGGTATTTGTGTTTATATGAAGAGCTTGGATAAACTAAGGTAGTCAAATTTCCTATGGAGTTTCTACCATCTAACATAACCATCATTTCCCATTGATGAGTCTCAAGTGCAGTTTGAGCAATGGTTCTATCATTGGAATATGTGTGTATCTTCCCTAGAGGACTACTTGGAAAGATAGCACTCATTTGGATGTATAAATTCAGGGTTTTTTGCTTTTAAAATGTCCAATTACTTTTATTCATGACTCCACTATGCTCTTGTATATCTTTTTAATGCTCATCTGTAGATTTTCCTCAAAATAAATGTAGTGTTTGTAAAATACCTTCAAAAATTCAGGCTACTGCTAAAATGTACTAGCTTTTATATACAAGAAAGGGGTTTTCTCCTAAGCTTGTTTAGCCTTATATAATGCAGGAGGCAGTACTAGTATTTAGACTTTTTAGTGATAAAATTAGTCTTGCCTTGTAATATCAAGATGGGTTTTACAAAACACTTTATTGTGGATTTTTTTACTATTTCTTTGCTTATTAGTATATTAAATTATTTCCACAATATTTTTTAGACATAAACACTCACTATATTTTGCTCACTTTTCTGATACAAACAAACAAATATACCCATCTCAAGAAGTTCTTAAAATTAAGCACACAATTTTTCAAACACTTTCAGTATCAAAATGGAAATATTTTACCTGTCTCACGCAATAGGACTTGCATTGTGTGACTATTTAATAAAAAGGTAATGTGAAGCCATTGTAAATGCTAATTAGCTATCTGTATACACAGATATTAACATGCAAATTTGTCTCAGTATACATGTATTACAATATGAACAGCCAGATACCAAGTTGTTAATAAGAGCATATATCTGCTTGCCACACTTCTGTGGAGAAGGAAGCCGTAGTAAATCCTCAGCAGGTTTGATGTGTGTTGTAGAGTCTCTTCTTTGTTGACAGGTTGTCATTTTCTTATTGTTACTACATAGTAAAAGAAGAAGGGGACTGCTCTATAGTATGTGTGCGAACAAGCATATGTGCACATGTGTGTGTTATAGGTATGTGTGTACCAAATCTTTTGTATTGATATAATTGGTGTTTTATATTTTATTGGTAATTTTGTTTCCTGGCTTTGATGAAACTGAGGTTTAAGAAAAAAAAAGAGTTGAATAAAGATATGGAACAGTAGCCAAGTGAGTGAAAGATCACTGTCTGAGAGGTTCATTTGTTGGATTCTAGAACAAGAGTAGCAACAGGAACAAAGGCTTCCAAATCAAGACAATCACCTGAAGACATAAGTACAAAAGTTATTTGTATCAAAAGAAAGGAGAGTAGAAAGTATATTTGAGTAGGTAAATAGTAGATTTTCTTTTACCTTTTCTTTTACAGGTCTTCATATAAAATGTTTCCTCTTGAATATCAGAGACTTTGGATTTAGATTTTTGATTTATGCTGGAAAGAGTTCATATTCTAAGATAACTTAGAATGCAATTAATTCCTTTTTCATTGTAAAAAGTATATAGAATGTGAGGACCAAAGATATGGTTGATTCTTATGAGAGGTATTAGAAAAGGAAAACCAACATACACACACACGCACATACACACACACAAACAAACAAACAAAATACCACAAGTGGCCTAGAAATACAGGTCAATGTTAGCACATTTATAGACCTGGGTTTAATTCTCAGCATATAAAAGCAGACATAGTCAAGCAAACACTGAAATTAGCCTTTGCCCATCAGCCTTCTCCTTACTCATAGGCTCTCTTATCTTGTAATTCAAAATCTTCTTTTTGTAGGCACACTCAACACTGAATGCCTCCACCATGGGAAAGCAGATAGAACTCACTCTATGTATGGCATGGATTTAAAGCAGCTAAAAAATCACTTTTTCAGAGTACTCAAGCTCAAGTATTTCTTTATGGAAATTAGAAAATAGTTGTCTGCAGTATAAAATAATATTTTATGATCTTTATCTAGCTCAAGGACCTCCAGTTGCAAGGAATAAGTAGCAACAATGTAGAAGAATAAGTCAATTTATTATAAGACAAAGGGAGATCTCAACAAAACCACTGCTCAAGAAGTTAGAATTCATAGAAAATGATCAGGTCATTTGGTTCTTTTGAATTTTTGTGTTGGCTCCCGCCTTTGACACTCATCTCCTCATTCATTTCTGATTCTTCATGTATATAGTTTACCATGAAATTACTCTGTTGTCCTCTGCTTTACTCTTCCTATTAGCCATGTTCTGTTCTCTCTATAGATTGTTTTGACCTTGAATACATGTATTCCCACATGCTTTCTCCTAAATCTATGAGGCTCTTTTCAGCAATCTGGTCTGTGGAAATGTAATTTGTGACTCAAAAGTCTGAAACCCTGAATTTGCTACTTCTATCTATAGCACCTTGGTCAAATCATGCATCTGCTCTCTTCCTCTATTTCTTCATCTGTGAAATAGAAATCATAAATTACCTGTATATTATTCACTACAGTGAAGACAACAAATGTTCTGTGAATGTCTAAAATAATGCCTGAGTCATTGTTAATGTATACTTAACAAGCATAGTCTATAGCATCACATCATTTATGCTTCCCATAGGGATCAAATCAGGTTGTTAGACAGCTAGAATTGTCTACAGTAGATTTTCTTTGTTCAATTTCTGTGCAACCTTCACCAACTCCCCACTATATTTGTCATTACAATTTCCTCCAAAATCCAAAATGAGTAGCTTGAATTTTATGCATTCAAATACGCTAAGATTCTGTAATTCTAGGAAATGGTTTCCCTTTAATTTGACAAGTTGGGGCTCAAAGTAAATATTGTTTGCTATGTAGTTCCTTAGATGCTTTATAATTACAAGGCATTAAATAGCTATATTTCAAGAGCAGAGGTAAATCTAAATCACAATAAGTATAAATATATTCTCAAGTTCCCCACACTTTGTGCTACTCCCAATGGGGAGAAAAGTAAATTTAGCTACATTTTTGTTAAGCTTTGAAACATAAGGCATTGATTCAACACACCAAATACACTCTACAATAAATATGCATTTGCTTAGAATCTGAAGCCATTTAGATAGAGACAGACTGGGAGAATTAAAATGGAATGAGAAATTAGCACAGAGAAATGAGGAGAGGAATAAAGAATTAACAGTCTGCAGAGCTTCTGTTACTCTCCATTAGGAGACCAAAATCTGGTAGAGCACTGATCCTATTACACAGGCTGATGAGATTAGCAGACAGGGGGTTAGTGTAAATAAATGTGACTATATTTTTCACTTTCCAATGCACTATTTTTTTCCAAAGGAGAATTATCACTCCCAAGGAAATCACTTCCTACAAAGATACCACCAGAGTACATTACTGTTCTTGCAAACCTGAGAGGCAGCATACCAATTAATAAACTACTTTAGTGCAAGGCCCTTGAGGAAGGATTTTCAGAACTGTGATCTAAAGCCCTGCCAGCTAACAAAGAGATGCTTCACTAGCTAAAGCCAATAGAGATTCCTTTCTCCAATTAAATCACATAGCTTCACAGTGAAACATAATCTGCCAGTCAGGGGGTTGGAAGGGGGTTATGTGGTATTAGTATGGGCATGTGAGGACGGTGATATGTATTCTGATTATAAAACCCCCTTACGTTAGAAAACTAAAACAACTGAGTTCTCCACAATGCTTTCATTGTTAGAAACAAGGTGATTAAACACTCAATTTGCTTCAGCTAGTCATTAATGATTGTCCACTTCCAAATGAAATTAAATGGAAAATGCATGTCTGAAACAATTCACGAAAAGGTCAGGATTATGGAAATAATAAAAGGGATGCCAAACCAACAGACTCTAAAATAAAATCAATTTTGATCCAAAATATGTATATGGTTTGTGCACATATTTTCTAAGTGTATTTGACAATATTAAGTTTAAATGGTTGTGGCCAAGGAATTACCTTTAGGAGTGACAAAAATGTTTTCTTTTTTTTTTTTCTTTTTTTAAAAAGTTTTTATGATTATTTTCTTTAATTACATTTCAAATGCTATCCCGAAAGTTCCCTATACCCCCCACCCCTGCTCCCCTACCCACCCACTCCCACTACTTGGCCCAGGCATTCCCTTGTGCTGGGTCATATAAAGTTTGCAAGACCAAGGGGCCTCTCTTCCCAGTGATGGCCGATTAGGCCATCTTCTGCTACATATGCAGCTAGAGACACAAGCTCAGGGGGTACTGGTTAGTTCATATTGTTGTTCCACCTACAGGGTTGCATCCCCCTTCAGTTCTTTGGGTACTTTCTCTAGCTCCTCCATTGGCGGCCCTGTGTTCCATCCAATAGCTGGCTGTGAGCATCCACTTTATGTTTTCTAAGTAGAAAAGTATGATGAAAATTGTACAACACTGTGAGTATAAAAAGTGCTTCTGGATTTTGTTCACGATAATTAATTGTTGTTAGTTTATGTTATGGTAGGTAAAATGTTATGTTCATGGGACCAAAAAGAAAGGAAGAAATTGTGGAAATGTATATTTCAGTATGTTTTCTGCTACACATGATGGGCTTAGAATGTTGCATTTCCTAAATGAGGTGTAAGGCATCCATACCCCTTGGTATCACTGAAACCATTTGTTCTCAACATGTGCATCACAACCCTTTTGGGGGAAATCACATATCAGATAATCACATTGCATCTAACATTTATAGAAGTAGAAAAATTAAAAAGTTACAAAGTAGGAACAAGGTGATTTGATGATTAGCCATCAACAGAACATGAAGAACTGTGTAAATGGATCAAAGCATTACAATGGTAGAGAACCACTGCTCTAGAAGTTTCATTTGGTCCATTTTGGGCACCTCTATTTAGTCTACAACTAAAAGTACAGCTTTTCAAGCTGGTGAAATGGCTCAGCTGTTAAAAGTTTTTGCTATGCAGATGTAAGGACATTTGTGGAAGGACAAAGCCAACTCCTGAAAAATGTCCCCTGACCTCCACATGCTCATTGTGGCATGCAGTCTTTCTCCAATCAATAAATGACATTTGAAATAAAACTTTTCTAATACTGCTTAAATGATCTTATTATTTCCTTTGAAAGAAGTATCTGCATTACATGTAAGAATCCTCATGTTTATACACACACAGGGGCGGGGAGAGGCACACACAGTGTTTTTTCCCATATTGAAACTTAATTCTCTATTCTTTTAAACATGACGTTTATAAGCTTTTCATACCTAAATTGAAATTCACTTTTTGATAGTTCTGGCAGTTAAACACAAGTGACTCATTCATGGAAGATAAATATCCTAACACAGGGTTTTGATCCCACTGCCAAATAATTTTCATATGTTGAAAGTATTTGTATTACATATTAGAATTCTCCTATGTTGATGTGTGTCACAAAATATTTTATTAACATTTGTATTTTTTCCTTTATGTCACCATATGCATGCAGTGCCTAAGAGTCCAGAGAGAGCTTTGAGTCCCCTTGGCCTGGAGTTACAGTTGTCTGTGAGCAACTGTGTGGGTATAGAAAATTGAGGTCACATCTTCTGTAAGTGCAGCTTCTATTCTTAACTCCTGACTTCTCTACAGCCTCCCATGTACAAATTCTTAATTTTAATAAGGCTTATTTTATCACTATCACTTATGTGTGGAAAATGTTACTTAAGATCCTGTCAAAGAAGCAGTTTTCTCCTCTGTATGACACATTTTTTCCTATGATTTCTACCAAATATTTAAATATTTTCAATATCATAGTACTGAGATATCACTTTTACATATCAATGAGATATATTTTCATGAAGATTTCCTCTCTCCAGAGAAGAACCTGATCAGGAAGCACCTGGGATTCCCGGAATGGCTCTCCATGCAAATAAGGCATTTCCAATACAGTTCAGCTCCAACAATGAACTACATCCACCTAAAAACCCCAGTCCCATACTCAAAGGTTCATATATAGTTCTTGTTTTCCCCAAATAAAGTTTATGCACACAAGCTGTTTTATTTCATATCCTCTAAGATAGCTCTTTCATTGAATATTGACTGAGAGTTGTAACACTAAAATCCTTAAAGAAGCCCTTCTCCCCATCCACCCCCCAGCCTTCACTGCCAGACTGGAATCCTGCACACCCTATGCTCTCCACCTCTGCTCCATCCTTCCCTACCAGCTGTGCATTGGTGCCTGAACACCCCAAGGGCAGAAACACAGCTCAGAACCACAGATTCCTAGTTGGCCCAGTATATGTTACTAAAGATAATCTTTCTGACCATTTCATAATGCAGCTTTTCAATAGATCAATTTAATATATACTTACAAGCTAATTTTGATGCTGATCATTGGCTAATTTTTCATCCCAATGTAAATTATCACAATGAGCAAATTATTATAGATTTTAAACTTTTCCTGAGTAGTAAGGTATATATTCCATGTTATATTTTCATAATCACACTTTATATTGTTGAGTTATTTGACTTTATTGTACTATCCTATATAAGTTGTAGGATTAACAAACAGACACATTTTATGGACTAACTGAAATTTTATTGAAGAATAGACAAATTTATGATATCTGTTTATATAGATGGTATTGCAAACTTATCTCAATAGTGATATTTTAGAGTAAATGTGTGACACTTTCATTTTTTCATTAAATTTATTAATAGATTTTTTTATTTTAAAGTAATATCCTTTTAAAAAATTATCTTTAATCTATTTTTACAGTCCAGTCATTATTCCACTCTGAGCATATCCTCTAACAGTTACTCATCCCATTCCTCCTCCCCTGTCTCCAATGAGCCACCAACCAGGCAGCATAAACTAGCTTGTAAAGTCCTATCTTAAATAACATTCAGAATTTTAGCTTCATTTCTAATTTTTTATATGAACTGATATAAATTGTGATGTGTCATTAGCCACATAAACCTTGTAGCATTGTATTCAAATTATTTTATCATTTTTAATATTTGACTGAAGATAATTATCTCTGTATTTTCTATAACTAATCATTGTGTAAAATGACAGTTTCATTTCTTATTCAGTACTTACGACACATATTATCTTTCATTTTTACACTGTTGAAGTCATTCAGAAAATGTTAAATAGAGCTGATGAGATACTTTTTGCTTTAGTCCAGATATGGTGAAAACTTTAATTATGTTCCAATGAAACAGGTGTGTGTGTGTGTGTGTGTGTGTGTGTGTATGTGTGTGATATACATTCTTTTACTTTATGGAAGTTCCTTCTGATAGTTTTCTGAGAGTCTTTTGTCATAAATAATCCTGAATTTCATCAAATATCATCTCTTAAACTACAGAGTTGGCTTTCCCCTATGAGTTTTGTAAACGTGCTTAGACAATCCAGTCTTATATTTGTAAGACAATGTCATTAGTGACTATGTATCCTTCTATTTATTTCTAAGATTAATACAAACTTTTCTTTTTGTGTTTGTGTTGCAGAAAATATTTTTAAAAGGAACTGGCATGTTCCATTCTTGTGCTGCCAACTCTCTGTCCTTGAGGCCTGGACCTCCATGCCCTGCTGGACAATGGCCAATCTGTTTTTATTTCATGGAGAGTCTGACTTTGAACTACAAAATCTCTCCAACTAGCTCACTAGATTCCCACTGATTAGTCACTACCATGCCAATCCGGTGCTTCAAATCCCCCACAACCTTTGTGGAACACCTCAGGCAAACCCATGCTTGGCTCCCATACTCTTCTCTGTTGACAAGCTGCTGCATGAAGGAAAAAGCAACACACAGTTCTGAAACAAGGGTAATTCAATCTCTGGGTACAATAACTAAAACCTAATCTTGTAAGCCTTATTAAAATCTGATTCCTCTGGGGAAGAATAGTTGCAGATCTGTCATGATACCAGGAAACTCTAGCAGATACATCTTACCCCTCAGCTGTTCCCATTCCGAAAGCACTAACTCTCTTGCTTCTTCTCTTCAACTGTCCAACCTGGAAGTCCCACCTACTCGCCCATTGATTGACTCCTTTATTCATTAGAGGAATAGCTCACAAGAAGCCAGCTGAGCACATGACTCATTCTCCATTCCTGGTATAGTAGAATTAACATAAAATATAAGCAGCACAGAGCCATCCACAACACTTCCCCTTTCTTTTCTAATAAAAAACAAAACCTTTCTGTCAATATAGAACACAACTATTACCATTTTGAAACATATACATTATAGATAAACCTAACACCCAGTCCATCAATTTTGTCATTAAGATAGAACATTGACATCTATCCTAGATTAAAAGACTGGTCTCTACACCTGACTCATGTCCTGGCTTTTAGATTGTATGCCATCTAAAAACTACCCTCTCAAATCTATTCTCTCAAAGTAAATAAACTGGGTTGGCTAATGAGACTATAAGTAGTTTTTCAGTCCCATAAGAAATCCAAAAGCATTAACTGAAAACATATAGGAGGCTTAGCACAGCTTCCAGAACTGAGACAAATTGTAGAGAGAGCTGCCTACCTATACAGCCGCAGTAAGTCAGTAAGTTGGAGAATCCATCACTTTTCAGCCTTCTGTACCAGGATCATCTGACAGAACTTAGAGAAAGAGGAAATTAAGGACTAGCATATTCTGTCACAATAGAACTAAGCTGCCCTAACCTGTAAATTGTGTCCTTTTTCTGGAGAGTATTATATCTGTAGATGAAATGAGGCGATTCTTGCTTAGTGGCAGTCTCACCACAACTGGAACAACTCCACTGATGCTCAATTTCTTCTTTGAATCCAAGAAAGTGAATGCTGTCAGGAGCAGATTTGTCTCAACAACAAGTGAATAAATATTAACTGTCACATTCTGTGGATTTCTGACATTTTTGAAATCCAACTACCTATATAAAGTAATTTGAACTGTTCTCTGTTAACTAATCTCAGCCATTTCTAATTAAATAAAATAAAATACCCTAGAAATAAACTCAGAGTGTGGATTTGCTGTTTGGCCCTTAATTCACAGGCTTAATCATCTTAGATCAGTTTTTAATAACAGTTATAGAAGGACTGTGTCTAAGCCCTGTACTTTCAAAATTTTTCTTTTAATAAAGGAAATATATACCAATGAAAACTTTTATTTTGCATTAAAATAAATTCTGTACCAAAAATAAACAACTATTACTTCAATTTAGTAACAATTAAAAAGATTTCTACAAAGTGAGATTATGGTTATGCAATCAATTTTTGCTATTCCTCCCTGTTCTAATTATGACCATTTCTACATTTCCTAGACAGACAACCTATAATAACCACCTTCAACCCCAAAGCCCAGGGAACTGTGATGACAACTCTTTATAACTTCTTCAAGTTGAATATGGGCATTGAGATATTTTGAAGCATGGGAGAGGGGTAGGGAAAATAGGGGAGTTGGTTGGCCTTAAGAAGGCTACACCAATGATTGATTTAGTCTCTGATGTTTGTGTCCTGACTGAATCCAGCTGAAAGTCCAAGATATCAGGAGTTCAAGCAGGTCAGTTCAGCATGTCTGAGGAGAAGACACACCAAGGCTGTATATTCTGTAATATCTAAAACTCAAAGCAAAATTTTAGCATTATCAAGATAACCATTTTGTTTGATTCTCTAGAATCTAGTTCTTCAGGGGGTTTATCTCTATCAAATTTGATCCATTTAACTCTCAAACGTATAAATACATTAGTTACCTTTTCCAAAAACACAAAGACAGAATCTTTTTTACCAAATCAGCATATCCTTAAGCAAGAAAAACCTTTATTTTGACCTCTCTCCCAGAGGAATAATATAACCAAAAACTCATTATCATACCTATTTTAAAAATTAAAACAATATAAAACAAATGAAGAAAGCTAAGATACCTTATGTGTCTATACTAGGCCTTTCCTATCTTGCCAAGCAGGAAAAGATACTCAAGATTCCTGTGGAGCCCACATTAGTAGAATATGAGCTTCCTGTTTCTGGTTAAACAGTCTATACCATATTGTATTTTGGTTCTCTTCCAAGAGCCACATATATATTTTATTAATAGTTGTATAATATCTGTCTGTTGAACTTTCTACCTGGCACCACAGATACATATCAATTAATACCTGTTCAAGGCAAGCAATGATTAACACTGCACTCTCCACTCTGCAGTCAGTGATTTATATTCTCTGTCCTAGTTCAAATTAAAACAATCCACAACATGTACCTAAACAAAGTACAATAACAGTCTTTATTCTTTTGAGTTTTTTCTATTGAAATTAGATGCTTCTCGCATACAATACATCATTACCACAGTTTTCCTTCCCTCCATTCCTCATTACACCCCTCCTCCCATCTCCCCCAAATACACTGCCCATCCAGTTCCTCTTCAGAAAATATCAAGTCTCAAAGAGTCAACAGCAAAACAGTACATTTTAAGACATTTGGTTAAATATCAGTATCAAGATTATGAAGTTCATGTAGAAAATGTTGATAAAGTTTTTCTAACATTGAACATAATTGACTAATGAAGCTGTGGCAAAATGAGATTTAGCTTATGTGAATACTTCTAATAAAATATGTATTCATGAAAATTCAAATTTCTTTTATCTTGTGACTGGTTCAGAAAGGTTTTTTATTAAGAATTGTGTAGGTAACTACACATGATGCCTATAATCTCACCAGTTTGGACATAGAGGCAAGAAGAACAAATAATTGATTTTATATTCAACTGCACCATGAGTTTTAAGTCTAGATGGATGCACATAAGACCCTGTACTATGATTATTCACAAGCCTGAGCAAACACTGAATGCAGTCCGTTCACTGCCTTCACTTTCTGATCTCCTATCAATTTCTAACCACAATTCTTTATAAAGGAGAAGACTTTCTATGTTTCATATTGATACTTAAATATTCTTTTTTAAAACCTCATTTTATTTTTTGACATTCCAGTCATTGACTGTCACCAGTCCTCTCTCCTACAGTTCTTTATTCCATAATACAACATGCCCCGTGCCTCCTTCAAGAGGAAGCCCTGCCTCTCCGACCTGGCCAGGCCTCCCTACTCCCTGAGGCCTCAAGTCTCTCAAAAGTTAGACACATTTTCTCACAGTGAGACCAGACCTGTCAGTACTCTGCTGTATATGTTTGGGGGGCCTCAGACTAGCTCATGTATGTTGCCTGGTTGGTGGCTTACTTTCTAAGAGATCTCAGGAATCTGGGTTAGTTGAGACTGCTGGTCTTCCTATAGGGTCACCCTCCATATCAGTTACTTCCAGCTTTTCTCTAAGTCAACCACAGAGGTCTCCAGCTTCTGTCCATTTATTGGGTATAAGCATCTGCCTCTGTCTATGTTAGCTGCTTGTTAGGCCTCTTAGAGGATAGCCACGCTATGCTTCTGTCTGTAAGCATACCAGAGCCTTCCCCTCAGTCTCTTCTCCATTTTTGCCTCTGCAGTTTGTTTAGACAGGAATAATTCTGGGTCAGAACTTTTGACTGTGGGATGGCAACTCCATTCCTCTACTTGATGCCCTTGGCTTTCTACTGGAGGTTGATACTACGAGTTCACTCTCTCCACTGTTGCATTTCATCTAAGGTCCCTTCTTTTGAGCCCTGAAAGTCTCTTACCTCCCAGGTCTCTGATACTTTCTAGAGTGTCTCCCTACCTCACACAATGGAATACTATTTAGCTATTAAGAATGAGGACGTAATGAATTTAGCCATCAAATGGAATGAGCTAGAAATATCACTCTGAGTGAGGGAACCCAGACCCAAAAGGACATGCATGGTATGTACTCACTAATAAGAGGATATTAGCCAAAAAGTACAAAGTGGCCAGGATACAATCCATAGAACTCAAGGTTAACAAGCAGAAGGACCCAAGTGAGGACACTTCTATCCCACTTAGGAAGAAGAAGAAAACAATCACAGGAGGCAGAGGGTAAGAGGGACCTGGGTGGGAGAGTGGAGGGGAAGGTGAGAAGGGAAACTTGATCATGTATGGGGGTAGGAGGAGTTAGGAGTGAAGCCCAGGGGATAGCAGAAAGAATTGAACATTCTTAACATCAAAATACAATAGAAATCTTCAATAAGGTCTTTCCATATGAAGCAAAAATTTGTTTTGACTTGGCAGTCATCTGGTACTATTATTTTAAGTGTTGGCCTCAAATTTCACTGCCTTCACCAAAATGTTTATGTCAGTGTCTTGGATTCTATTCTTCCTAGTTATGAAATTTAAGACTCTCAGAGGAAAAGACAATTCCTAGTCTAGTCTTCCATGTATTTTTCTGTGCCAACATGAGATGCTGTTGTTTAGCATTATTAAATGGAGTTCAAGATAATTTTCTTTTTGCTCCATTGACAATATTTCTAAAAGAAGTCTTCCTTGGATTTGTTTATTGGCAGCTCAACCACCTGTTATTAAATTAATTAGGATTCCCTGCAGCTGTTTTGGAACCTCTTACATTTGTTGAAATTTAAGTCTAATTGCATGGTCATTCTCACTTTGGTGGCTACTCACTTACCCGCATCCCTAAAAAAAGCATATGTCTAACACTCTGAGACATAATTATTCAGATATATATATATATAAAATAGTGAAGCTAGGCATGGTGGTGCATGCCTTTAATCCCAGCACTCAAGAGGCAGAGGCAGGCAGATTTCTGAGTTCAAAGCCAGCTTGGTCTACAAAGTGAGTTCCAGGACAGCCAGGGCTATATAGAGAAACCCTGTCTCAAAAAACCAAAAAAATATAAAAATATAAAAATAAAATAATAATAATGAAAAGAAAACCTACAAATGTTAATGATAATTTGAACTTCATCGATTCCTCTGAAATTTGAGATTTTCTGGCTTTTTTTAGTATATGTGTTTGGTGTACACATGTTCACACATGTGTATACATATGGATATCAGGGTACAACTACACTGGTACTGTTTGTGAAGGACAGAGGTTGACATTTTGTATCTTCCTTAATTGTTCTCTTCCTTAATTGGTTTGGCAAGTTCTCTTCCTCAACACAGAGCTAACCAGATTATAGTCTATTTTGCCCTGTGGAAACCCTCCATCCACCTTCCACCCTAGCACTGGGATTGCAAGCAGGCCACCATACCTCCTTGCTTTAACATATTTGGCAAAGTTCTGGAATCCAGTCATCACACTTGTGCAGCAAGCACTTAATCATCATTATGGAAACATAATCTCAATAGTCTGCTTATCCAAAACGTTTTTGTCACTATTAGAAACATGTTTACACCTGAAAAAATGTTCAACATCCTTAGTCATCAGGGAAATGCAAATCAAAACAACCCTGAGATTCCATCTCACACCAGTCAGAATGGCTAAGATTAAAAATTCAGGTGACAGCAGATGCTGGCAAGGTTGTGGAGAAATAGGAACACACCTCCATTGCTGGTGGGATTGCAAGCTTGTACAACCACTCTGGAAATCAGTCTGGCGGTTCCTCAGAAAATT
>NC_034613.1:53778893-53780669 GCF_900095145.1 Mus pahari
TGGTTCTTTTAAATTTACTGCTTTTCTAAAGTTATAAAAATATACAATTTCTATTTTGTACGTATGATGTATGTACATATCCATATGCAATAAATATATATATATATATATATATATATATATATATATATAGAGAGAGAGAGAGAGAGAGAGAGAGAGAAATATTTCCCATGTCTAAATGATATTACCAAATGAACTTACAGAATCAGTTAAATTTTTGATTTTTTGTTTTAAAAATAGTAATCCTGACTGTGGTTTATGGGAAGCCACAAAAGCTTTAACATACAATTTTTCCTACCTACACAATGTACTGCAGATGTAAATATGGGGCAGAAATTGAGGGAACAGCCAACTAATGACTAGCCCAGCATAAGACTCATGCCATGAGAAGGAGCCCACTATTGACACTGTTAATAATATCCTGCTATACTCGTAGCCTAGCATAACTGCCATCAAAGGGACTTCACCCAGAAACTGATGGAAACTGATGCAGAAACCCACAACCAAACACTGAGTGCATCTTTTAGAATTCTGTAGAAGAAGATAATTATAGGTGTCAGAGTATTCAAGGACACTACAAAAGATCTACAAAATCAACTAACCTGTGCCGATTGGCCCTCACAGAGACTGAACCATCAGCTAGAGAGTATGCATGGTATAAATGTAGACCCTCTGCTCATATGTAACCCTTGTATAGTTTAGTTTTTATGTAGAACTCCAAACAGCAGGGGCAGGGACTGTCTCCGACTCTGTTGCCTGCCTTTGGATAACTCTCTCCTAATGAGGCTACTTTTTCTAGCCTCAATTGGAAAAGATAAGTCTTATTGAACCTTGATATGCCAAGGCTGATTGATATCCATAGGATGCCTCCTATCTTCTGGGAAGAAAGGGAAGAGAGGTGAATTCAGGGTGTAAAATGAGAGCAAGTGATTGCAAGGAGAAGAGAGAGGAGAAGCTGTGATCAGAATGTTAAGCAAACAAATATCACAATTAATAAAATTGAAATATATAGTTCAACCAGTAAAGGCATTTGCTGCCAATATTGATGATCTTAATTCAATTTTGGGTACCTATTGCTACAAGGAGAGAATGAACTCCTGAAATATTTCCTGTGACATCCATCTGTGCATATGGTGCATAGACAGACAGACAGACACACACAAACACACACACATACACACACACACACACACACACACAGAGAGAGAGAGAGAGAGAGAGAGAGAGAGAGAGAGAGAGAGAGAGACATCAAAGCCTTGTACACCCTATAATCACAAGAGACTGAAATTCTCCTCTCACTGTTGGAGTCTAAAGTTTAGAAATGCTAAAAACAATTATCTGTCAGAGTACAGTAATACGAGTTCAAATGCACTGGATATGTTATTAACTCATCGGTTTCAAATAATTTCAGTCATCTGTTTGTTAAATCCTCATTTCATCACTCAAAATTGAGTTTACTTCTTCCTTTAGATTACACAGCAAATGAAAATCTTAGTCTCTTCTACAAATATTGGTACAAGCACATTAGTCTTCAGATTCAGTACGTAACTTGAAATTGCTCCAACTGTCAGAAACATAATCCTGATAAAATATAAAAGTAGGGCAAAGAGAAGAGTCAGCACATTTATATAAACCAGTAAAACTTGTGGTTCTTTTAAATTTACTGCTTTTCTAAAGTTATAAAAATATACAATTTCTATTTTGTACGTATGATGTATGTACATATCCATATGCAATAAATGCATATATATATATATATATATATATATATATATA
>NC_034613.1:53780899-53783936 GCF_900095145.1 Mus pahari
TCCTTAGAAGAGTCATAGCAGCACAAGAGAATCTGTATTTCTCTCTCTCTCTCTCTCTCTCTCTCTCTCTCTCTCTCTCTCTCTCTCTCTCTCTCCTCTTGCTATCTTTATTACTCCAGAGAAGCCCTTGTTCCTGTGAAGGTACTGTGCACCAGTGTGGGGGAATGCCAGGGTTGAGAATATGTATTTTTAAATGCAGTACTAGAGGGAGAATATTAGAATGCAGCTGAGAAATGATGGGGACTCTTAGCTGTCTAGAGAACCCAAATACAATGCTGGAGAAAGAACAACAACAAAATTCTGAGCTCTAACCTGGTCTCCTTAAAGAATGGTCATCCAATAGAATGGGTTCTTAAGACCTCTGACAAAAAGATAAATGGGAAACAGCCATTAACCCTGATCACAGCAGCATACTGACAGCCTCAATTTCATAAATTATCTATAGAACTTTCAATCTTTCGAACCAGTTGGCAAGCTTATGTGTCCTGTCTGAAGTCAACTCTTCAGCCCCAGGGAAGGTCTTCACTTTGAATCTACTTAACTCTTAAAACTCCAACTGCTACAACCAGCACAATTATGCATCATCTTGGTATAAAGACTGTCAGTTCAATGTTTGACCTTTCCCAAAGCAATTGTTCTTTGTGTACCTTACTGGATGGAAGACAGCTCACTCAAATCATATATCTTCAAGTTTGTGGCCAAATTCCCATCAATGTGTTCCCTGGGAGAATTAGAAAAGTTAAAAATTTCAGTTAACAATCTAGGAAATATTTTTGAAAAATAGTATTCTCGGTGGATAAAACTTCCATGAAATCTAAGAAAAAAAAGAAAGGAAGAAAAAGAAAAGAAAAGAAAAGAAAAGAAAAGAAAAGAAAAGAAAAGAAAAGAAAAGAAAAGAAAAGAAAAGAAAAGAAAAGAAAATATCTCAGAAATAAGGGAGAGGTATCCCGAATTAATAGTAATATACTCAGACAAAACAAACAGGCTAAAAATAAAGATATCTCTTTAGACCTGGAGAACACTCTTTTAAGTGAACAAATGAATTTTCAGAGGACAAAGACACAAAAGAAAGGCAATGAAATCTGAAATCTTATTTCATAAGATAGTAACTACAATACTTCCAAATCTTCAAAGATATATGAATACCTAGGTTCAAAGTGATAAAGAATCCTAAATAGATTTTACTAAATACACATTGACAAAATTTAAAAATTAAAAATACAAGACAAAGACTCCTGAAGGCAATATAACTACCAAGTCATTGTCATTACCACCACCACTACCACCACNACCACAACCACTACCACCACCACCACCACCACCACCACCACCATCTTCTCTATGAAATAGATTAATTCACTGTAGGAAAGTGGACTGTGTCACAAAACCTGATAAATTGAACAGGCTCAAAGTCCTCCAAACACAGGTACCCACCTGAGATGGGAGGCAGCTCCCTACCACATTACTTCCCATATAGGACATGTGACCTGTGTTCATGTAGGCCAGAACAGAGTTATAAATGTTAATGAGATATTTAGATGAGCCCTGAAGGTATAGCCAATAAGCTTTCCTTCTCAGACATTCCTCTCTGCAAAGGGTATTTAAATTCTGGTCTACCCTGAGGTGTTGATATGCTCCTAATTTCTACTACAATGAACAATCAATAAACAGTTTGGAGCCAAGAACTGTCTCTTTCATCAAGAATCACCTTGGGGAGCAAGGAGAAAGCCTTCATCTATAGACCACCAAACTCCAAGTTTCCTACAGAAGGCCCTTCTGTGTTCCTAGACAACCTCCTCTAAGATAAGGACTTTTACAGATGAGCTAAGCCCAAGTCCCCCCACACCACTCTGGGCTCATCTTCAGGCTGAGGGCCTCATCCATTCTCTGCTGTTCCATGATCCATGTCTGGATGTCCAGGAGAATGGAAGTCCCCAGCCCTACGCTCCTCATCGCAGGCCAGTAGACCATTAACCCACCCTTCCATGCAGTTTCCAGTGGAGACTGGATGCCCAGGAGCTTGGGAATCCCAGCTTTTGCCTCCCACATGCTAGGCTGTATTTTCCTACCCACTGTGCCTAATATTGACACTTCACTAGAGTATAGCATCGTACAGAATCTCAGGGTAGATGCAGTCTAGTATCTCCATATTCTTCCTGCCCAAGTAGCTGTTTCCACACACAAGCAGCAGGGCAGAAGGCAAAACCACAATTTACCAAAGGGCAGGCAGGACAAACAGGAAAAACAAGATACAAAAGTACACTGGATACCAGAGAAAGTTACACCATTGTGATCACATAGTCTAGAAGCAATCAAAATTTTTTATAAAATAAGGCCACTGTCTCAATAAAACCATAAAATTAAAGTTCTTGATGAACATGCAGCTGAAAAAAAGCAGCAAAATACTAGTAAGACAAATTTACTGGTACTTTGTAAAAGATCTTATGATCAAGTGAAATTCATATCCCAGATGTAAAAGTGTTTTACATAGCCAAATGAATAAATTTGATCACATCAACAAAATGAAGGACAGAAATCATCTAATCATTTCAAGATAAACTGAGAAGCAACTTATCAGTCAATATATAGGAATTTTGTAATGTCTGAAGTGAAACTGAACTTATTGGTGAAGCCTATAATTCCAGCTGCTCCAGAGGCTGAGGGAGGAGGTTTCAAGTTAAAGTCTGAAGGTCAAAGGTGAAGATAAATAAACTACAATTCATTTTAACATACAAGATTCACGGATATTAATTAATTTAAAACAGAAATTGAAGAGACATTTACAAAGCATGATACAAAACATTAAGACTAGAGGATAATCTTTCCAATCCATACGAGTTAATTTTTTCTTATGGCAAGAAAAGAAAATTGAAAGGAAAATATGAAAAAGATACTTAAATGGAATAATACACATATCTACATGTACACAAATATACAAAGAAAGTAATGGACAAAAGAGAGAGTGACACTTTCACATATTCAGCATACTATATGATAGATTGTGGATACATTAATGGTTATTTCATTTTGTCTCTCT
>NC_034613.1:53784015-53825422 GCF_900095145.1 Mus pahari
CTCTCTCTCTCTCTCTCTCTCTCTCTCTCTCTCTCTCTCTCTCTCACACACACACACACACACACACAAACACACACACATACACACACACACTAGTACACATATTGACTAAGGAAAATACTTTCTAATCTAGTTGATTTTTGCATTTTTTTCTTCACTCATTTACAAATATGAATGTTATTGATAAATTCTCACTTTTTAGAACAAAGGACCCAAAGTAATAGATTAATGATCTAGAAATTTTCTGAGTTCTACTCTGTGATGGAAACTAAAGATGCTTTGAAAAGCTGACAGAATTGAGAGAAAAAAATTTTTTTTAGATTTTATAATATTAGAATTTGACATTTTAGATCTTAACATATTCTGTTTTGTCTGTATGTCTCTCCCTTCTTTCTTCTTACCTTTCTTTCCCTTAGTCCTTCTCCTCACACTCTGGATTCCTGTCTATCTTTACCTGTAATTGATAAATTTAGAACGACAATCTCATTTCCAACTCTGAAAATGAATTAAACTACTACCTAATATCAGAGAATGCTGCCATAGGTTAATTGCATATTAATTTCTGTGGCCTTTCCATTTTAACTCATCATTATTCACTGATGCTGAGGGCATGTCATTTCAAACCAATACTGAGGGTATGGTCTTTAGAGAATAGCTCTTGTTCTTATACAAATATAAATTACAAAAACTTTAGTGACTTTTAATGTCTATCTACAATGATGTATGACAAGGTAATATTATAGAATATTAACCATAATAAAAATAACATATAAAATGAATTAATCTGTTTATTTTAAGAAAGACCTGTTGCCTCAATTTTATTTACCCAGACATGGAGATACTCCTGCCCAGATGGCTTTCCTGATACGAAATGATACATGAGTCAACTTCCTCCATGCTAACAATTTAGAAAACATCATAGATCCTCTAGTAAACAATGAAGGAATAAATAATTGCTTATAATGCAATAGGATATGAAAATTTAATTTATTAAGAGATTGACAAAATAGCTCAGAAGAGACAGGAAGTAGTTGTCAAGTCCAGCGACCTGAGATTGATCCTTATGTTATAAACAAAGAATAATCTTGCTATTATAGAAAGGAACACAAACAAAGTAACAAAGTAAAATTAAGGAAAGGAAGGGAAGGGAAAAAGGAAGGGAAGGGGAAAAGGAAGGAAGGAAGGAAAGGATGGAGGGAGGGAGGAAGGGAGGGAGGGAGGGAGGGAGGGGAAGGGGAAGGGAGGTGAGGCAAGGCGAGACGAAGCGAGGAAAATCATTTTGGCTCCTGGCATTTCATTTTTCAAAAACAAACATTCTCCAGTGCTAATGGATCCATACAATTATGGATCCATAGTGAAAATGTCAGCCCTACCAAAAGCAATCTACAGATCCATCCAAATTGAAATTCCAACACAATTTTTCATAGAAATTAAAAGAACAAAATTGAGCTTAATTATGGAAACATACACACACACACACACACACACACACACACAGAGAGAGAGAGAGAGAGAGAGAGAGAGAGTACCTAAATTAATCTGAATAATAAAAGAACTGCTAGAAGTATCACCATCAATGATTTCAAACTGTATTGCAGAACTACAGTACTAAAACCAGAATGATATTGGCTTCAAACTAGATATGTTGATCAACAGAATAAAACTGAAGACCCCCAATATAAATCCACACACCTAAGAGTTGTGTGGGATGTCTTGATGTTTGTTTTCTGATGTTAATTATTTTTCCAGAAGAGACATTGCCCCTGATGCACAGTCTATTATATATTTAAGTGATCTCATGTGAAGTTTTCTCCATTATAATTGGTCAATAAAGGCTAGAGATTGTGGTTGTTCAGTGGAGGGGAAAGGTGGGATTGGAAGTCTAAGAGTGGGGGCAGGTATATAGGTAGAAGAGGATGAGAGGGGAAGGAGAGAGGACTGAAGAGGAGGAGGAAAAAACCATGATAGAGCAGAGCCATGTGGCCAGGAGAAACTGCAAGTAGCAAGAGGTGTCATAACTTGGGAATAATTTAATATACTATTAAATTTGTCCAATCTAAGTTTGCAGTTTATCATTTAATAACTGAATTTTGTCTTTTTACATGGGCTTATTCAGATTGGAAATTCCAGTAACATCTATGGACACCTGATATTTCCAAAGAAATGAAAAATGCATATTGGAGAAAGGATGGAATCTTTTTACAAATAGTGCTGGTAAAAGTGAATGCTGTATGTAGAAGAATTCAAACAGAACCATTTTATCACTATGATCAAAATTTAACTCCAGGTGGATCAAGGACCTCAGTGTAAGATACCCCATATCTGACAGAAAAGAAAGTGAATTATTTCTTTCAAAGAACTTTCTCAACAGGATAACAACAGCTTATGTACTAAGAACAGACCAGCACTTAATAAATGGGATATCATGAAGTTAAAACCTTCTATATAGCAAAGCAAAACCTTCAGAGTAGAAATAATAGCAATTATATATTTAATAGGTTAGTATTTAGAATACATAAAAAACCTAAAGAGCATTGTGCATCAATAAAATAAATAACCCAATTAAAAATGGAGAATAAGTCTAAACAGAGATTTTCAAAACATGAAACAAAATTGTCCATGAAGTACTTAAACATGTTTGACATTTGTAACCATCAGAAAATGTAAACTATTTTGAGATTTCATATGACCCCAAGCAAAATGGTCAAAATCAACAAAACAAATTATTCTAGTATGGTGACTGTGACCCATTACTAACGTTCCTCAAGCTATGATGATCCTCAATCATAAAATTATTTCATTGTTACTTCAAAAATGTAACTTTGCTATTGCTATAAAACATAATGTAAATATCTGATATGCCCCTGTGGGGGTAGCAACTCACAGTCTGACAATTGCTAGGCTAAAAGAACATAAAAATAAGGATATATTGCAACACTCATAGCTCAGATTATCACTCAACTTTCATGAGAAAAGCTGCTTCTTGAAATAGATGGTAATAAACAGAGATCCACAATTGGACAATGTACAGAGTGATAGATTCAGTCCTGAATGAAATGTCTTAATCAAATTCTTCCCCTTGGGGTTCTATGTGGAATACCAGGTAAGAAGATTGTTAAGAGTCAGAAGTGATCAATAACAGTAAGGAACCTGTCTTTGAGACATAACAGGATGGAAACCCATAAACTCACAGAGACTGTGACAACACAAATAAAAATTGCATTAAGTATTAGTTGGTATACAGAATTTGTATTTAGTGAACAAAATATCTACTTCTGGTGTTTTAATAATGACTTTCTTGAGCTTAATATAATTTTAAACATATTCATGTCAGTATCATTCGTTTTAGAGTGTTTAATCATTTTCTTTTTTTCTTTTTTTTCAAATTTTTATTAGATGTTTTCTTCATTTACATTTCAAGTGCTATCCCGAAAGTCCCCTATACCCTCCCTCCGCCCTGCTCCCCTACCTTCCCACTCCCACTTCTTGGCCCTGGCATTCCCCTGTATGGGGCATATAAAATTTGCCAATTCTGCTATTACTTTTCTAATTGCTTACAAATCAGAAGAATTATTTAGACAACACAATCTCTCTCAGTGCTCTGTGATTTATTGACTATCCTTTACATCAGTGACAAAGGGTCTGCTACCATCATGCCACCTTTAGTGATGCTTGTTTTTATAAAAGTGTTAAAAGCTTAGAATTCTACGTGTTCATTAAAGATTTTTCAATTTAATGTTTTAAATTTTGATCAGAAGGAGTGATATTATAGGGTAGGATATAGTTCGTTTTAGTGCGTCCTCTCATCTTGAATGCTCTGATAATGATTTTGAATATTTATTGTAATATTCAATTATACTTCTGAAAATTTTATTTTAAGTACTACCAGGTGCTTTGTTGGTATTGGAATGGTTCGTTACAGGTTTATGAAACAGTATTAATCATCCTAAAATCTACAAAAAAGGGTATTTATGTTTTATTTTTTTAAAGATTGTTTTGGAAGATTCTCCTTCCCTGTTATCTCCTACATTTTGAAGAGAAAGGGACCACTAGCAAGTTAGTAGCTGTCAAGGTCTTTGCTGAAAAGAAAAGCTGTGATTGTTAAGAAGATTAGCCCTATTAAACAGAAACCAGCTCTGCAACTGAATGAAGTGAAGGGAACTCTCCATGCATGATCCCATCAGGCTAACCTTCCAGTTTATGTCAGAGATCATAAGGAGTTTTCTGCTCCTAAGAAGTAAGGGAAAAATAGCTCAGATTCTAATGTGCTATAAGTGGGCAAAGTGGGTCTTCATGCCTACAGCCAAACTTAGCATTGTCATCAACAAGGTTCTGACTCTCTCTCTCTCTCTCTCTCTCTCTCTCTCTCTCTCTCTCTCTCTCTCTCTCTCTCTCTCTCTCTCTCTCTCTCTCTCTCTCTCTCTCTCTCGTTTGTATGCCTGTGTGTATGTGTGTATTTGTGTACACGTGCCTGTGTGCTTGTTTCTGTGTAAGTGCCTGAGTATGGAAGGAGGATATGAATTCTTGAGTAAGAAATTGACTATTGTTTATCCATTTAAACTTCAGTATATTTTTCATTTTATGCCTTATCTTTTTGTATGTGGTATATAGATAATGACAATACTATGTCTTGATATTGAATGAGATTTAAAGAGAAATCACTTCAGTGCAGATCATGCGAGGTGTTCGGGAAATTTTTCATTTACCTCCCCTAAGCTTAGCTAGATTTACTTTTCCCAGCATCCCAACAGTTAGGTGTGGCAACATTACAACTTTATTTTTAAAATAATATAAGTGGAAATGATATATGAACTTTTGAAATGTGGCCTAAATAAAATTCTTCCATTCCTATTCTCCTTATAAATGATAATATTCATAGTACTCACGGGAACCTTGGAAGGCACTTATATTAATTCTATGACTACTGGTCTTCCTATGCTTTCAATTCTAGGTGTGTGCGTGTGTGTGTGTGTGTGTGTGTGTGTGTGTGTGCGCATATTGTGTATGTGTATGTATGTTTGTATTATAGAATGAGGATAGATATATAAACATATAAACATCTTTCCTGGTTAAAGTCCATTGGAATTATGATAGTTTAATTAAGGGAGAAAGCAATACATTAAAGCTAGTTCCAGTTGATAAGTGGTATGATAACTGTTTTCAAATGTCAAAGCTTACCATGACTCCAAGGAAGAACACTTGTATAATGTACACAATAACAGATATAGCATCAGTATATGGAAGGAACATAATAAGTAAATTACCTTACTATTGTTTTTGTAGCAAAGTACTGCACATTGGATATTTAAACAAAAGAAATGTTTTTTTCTGTGACCCAATTATTTTTTCCTGCAAGGACATCAGTCAGAATGAATTAAACCTACAATGATTTTGGTTTATTTTAATTACCTATTTATGTAAAAAAAAGAGTCACTTAGTGGTTAGAGCTTTATCACATGAGTTTTTTAAAATATATATATTTCAGGCCATAAAAATAAACACATAAAAATGATTAGATAAGAAATTCCAACTGCTTGAGCTATTTAAAAATATTGGAGTTTTGATTGATATGTGGTGAGATCCTGTTGACTAGTACATGATAAAATCAGTGTTGCAAAGAGAATTATTTTATTTAGAATACAGGTCAAGTCAAATAATCTTGATTTTATTTATACAGTGATACCAAACAACTAAAGCAGTAAAATAATGTTATGTGTGTATATAATAAATTATTAGACTCATAGCAATTTGGACAGTTTTTACAATATTTTATAATTTACAGAATTTAAAATAGTCATTAATTTTAACTTCACCTTGCAAGGATTATTATTGGGGAAAAGCTATTAATGAAGAAATTAGTGAATAAACTATAAGAAATGTCCCAAATAATTAGCCAACAGGAAATTTTAGACCAATATAGAAATCTTTTACCTTCTTATTCTCCAACCCTGGATATAGGAGGTGTTAAGTAAATGCAAATACATATCTCCAACCATTAGCATAAGCAATACATCTTCCCAATGCGTTTGTTTTTCTTGGTGATATTCAGTTAAGTCATTGCTTTCAGACCAATACAAGTAAGTATAGATGCAGTATACAATGAAATTCCAAGTTATCTTGTTTATTTAAATTTTATTTATTTATCTATTTATTTATCTATTGTTTAAATAAAATCACTTTCTCCCTTCAGTTTCCTCCCTCCAGTCTGTGCCATATCCCAACCTCATTCCCTGTTAACTTTATGGCCTTTTTTTTCTTTGGTCATTAATCACACACACACACACACACACACACACACACACACACACACTCAACAACCATATTCATACATATATATAAATAAAACCTACTAATTCCATTTAGTGTATCTTATATCCATATTATTTCAAGGTATACTACTTTGTATGAGATAAACAATTATGGTGCTCAACCTTGGGAAAAGCTAATTCTTGCTCTTTCAGCAGTCCTTAGTTGCCTGAAGTTCTTTGTCTAGTGGTGGGGCTCCAGTGATTTCCACCTTCCATACTAGCATGTGTATTGCTTGTAATTTTTTTTCATTCTTGTCTATGCAACTATATGAATGAAGTACCATGGATTTTAGAAAATAACTTACTACTATCACTTTCATAAAACAAAATAATGTTTAACTTATATGCATTCTCAGACCTATAGCTTTTGGCCCTCATAAACAAAATTTCCTTACAGAAGAGATCATTACAGAAAACCACACCTTGCCATAATGTAGAGATCAATGAATTTTTGGGATCACAGTCACAGCATAAGGCTCAGAGAAATTGTGGAAAAAGAAACAAAAAGATTGTAAGAGTCAGAAAACCAGGGACACTCCTGTAAGATCTTCAAGAAATATTAGCTTGGAAATTTTTTCTTAGATATTTTATTTACATTTCAAATGTTATCCTCTTTCCTCATTTCCCCTCTGAAAACCCCCTATCTCATCCCCCCTCCCCCTGCTCACCAACCCACCCACTTCTGCTTCCCTCTCCTGGAATTCCCCTATATTGAGGATCGAGGCTTCACAGGAGCAAGGATCTCTCCTCCCATTGATGTACTACAAGGCCATCCTCTGCTGCATATATGGCTGGAGCCATGTGCAGTCTTCTCCATGTACTCTTTGGTTATTGGTATAGTCCCTGGGAGCTCTGGGGGTACTGATTGTTGTTCCTCCTATAGGGATGCAGATCCCTTCAGCTCCTTTGTTCCTTTCACTAGCTCGTCCATTGGGGAGCCTATGCTCAGTCCAATGGTTGGCTGAGAACATCCACTCTGTATTTGTCAGGTACTACTGGTAGAGCCTCTCAGGAGACAGCTATATCAGGCTCCTGCCAGCAAGCACTTGTTGGCATCCACAATAGTGTCTGGGTTTTGTAATTGTATATGGTATGGATCCCCGGGTGGGGTAGTCTCTGGATGATGGCCTTTTCTTCAGTCTCTGCTCCACATTTTGTCTCTTTATCTCCTCCCATGGTTATTTTGTTAGCTTGGAATTTTAAGAATAAAAAGACTTAAGAAATAATTGGCTGATGATAAACTGTTTTACAAAATTCTCCATGATCCCCCTGCCCCACTTTATGACATTTCTATAACTTGAGGATGAGACTTCAGTGGAAATTTTCAGAAAAAAAATTTCACCAGGTGCTTTCCTCTTGCTGTGCAGATTCATTGGTCTTACCTGAATAAGTGCCTTCTGTATGTAAATCATCTCCCATTTAATAGAAACTGTCTATAAAAAGGCCTTGTATTGCAAGAAGTTGCTTCATTCACACCTAATTAATCCATCAGAAAGCCTCAATTGTAATTACTTTCACTGTTCTCCAATTAATCTGGGCCAGAGTTAAACTCCTGACCCTGAGAAAAGATGGTAATTTCAAATTTTGGGATGCAATTTTTTTTTTTGTTTTTTTCTTTTTTTGTTTTTCGAGACAGGGTTAATCTGTATANCCCTGGCTGTCCTGGAACTCACTTTGTAGACCAGGCTGTCCTCGAACTCAGAAATCTGCCTGCCTCTGCAAACTCTTTATTTACTATGTTATTATGGCTATATTATTGACCTTTGTTTCTCCTCTTTTACTCATAAAATTTGTTGAAATACTACACTAAGCTGGTCTTATAAAGTATGAGGAATAAAATCATTATGATTTCTTCATTGTTTCTTGTGGTATCTGACATAATACAAGTATATAAATGTTTGGCAGACAAAGAGTGATTTATTATTCTCGTTGTTCCTAGATCCAGACTAAATTATCCATCAGTATAAGAAAGGCAATGTTATCCTCAATAATACCCAGACACCTTTTTATTCATCTTCATTAAAAGTCTCATTTCTTACTACTCCCCTATGTATTGAAGAATTGCCCTTGCCACACAGCTCTACAACTTTTTGATGTCACAACTGAACTGCCATTCTCCAAAAATATTACTTTTCTTCTGTCCCATTGGAATTGAATTCACTTCAGTATTATACATCTGTCTTTGCAATGATGCATTTTATTGTTTTCTTTATATAATTTGTCATTATTTTTAGTTTATTAACATTTTAATGAAAACTGAAACATTAACTTGTGCCAAGACAATACCAAAAGAACCTTGAAAATTAAAATAAACTACTATTTTCTTATAGTAAAAATTCATTTATATATTCTGTGGAATTAAACACATGTCTAGGACTATTGAAAAATGTTCACTCTTTTATACTAGAACCTCTTAAGAATGGATATAACAAGAACAGTTTGCATAGATCCCAAACATGTGGTCCAGAGGCTTTGAACCAGCACATATATGCTCTTTGGTTGGTGACTTAGTCTCTGGGATCACTTAGGGGTTCAGGCTAGTTGACACTGTTGCTCTTCCCTTGGGGTATTCATCCCCTTGAGTTCCATAACTGTTCTATAGGAGTACCTGACCTCAGTCCAATACTTGACTGTGAGTATATGCTGCAATTAGAGTCTTTCAGCCATAGTAGGATCCTCTCTGCAAGCATAATATAGAATCAGAAGTAGTGTGAGGTATTGATGCCTGCTCATGGGATGGATCTCAAGTTTGTTTGGTCACTGAAAAGCCATTCCATCAGAATCTGCTCCATTTTTTCCCTGCATTAATTGATTTTAGGCAGGAGCAATTTTTGGTTAAAAGTTTTGTTGGTGGCCTGGTGTCTCCATTCTTCTACTGGTGGTCCTGTCTACTGGAGGTAGTTTCTTCAAGTTCCATATCCCCACTTTTGATCCTTTGGGTTAAGGTCACCCACACTGAGTATTGGGAGCCTACCCAATACCAAGTTGCTGGGGCTTTCTAGAGGTTTTCCCCACTCTCTACCTAGCAGCTGCACATATTTCCATTCAATATTTTGTTCCCCTGGGCCTCACTTCTGTATCTCTTCATGCCTGATCATGCTCCTCCTTTAACCTCTCCCTTCCCTCTCGCACCCAGATCACTGCCTCCCTCTACCTCTCATGCTTATTTTGTTGCCCTTTCTAAGTGGGATTGAAGCATCCTCACTTGGGTTTTCCTTCTTCTTTAAATTATTAGGGTCTATGTATCATGGGCATTCTGTACTTTTTGGCTGATACCCACTTATCAGTGAGTACGTACCATGCACATCCTTTTGGGTCTGGGTCACCTCAATCAGGATGATATTTTCTAGTTCCATCCATTTGCCTGAAAAATTCATAATGCTCTCATTTTTAAATAGCTGAATATTATCCCATTGTGTGAAAGAACCATTCTTTCTGTATCCACTCTTCCCAGATGTTGAGAGACATTTGGGTTGTTTCCAGTTTCTGGCTATTATAAATAAGGCTGCTATGAACATAGTGGAGCATGTGTCCTTATTACCAGGTGGAAGATCTTTTGGGTATATGCCCAGGAGTTGTATATCTCAGTCTCTAGGTAGAACTCTTTCCAATTTCTCAGGAAGGTTCAGATTGATTTCCAGCGTCTTTGCTCCAGTATGTCATCCTACCAGCAAAGGAAGAGTGTTCCCTTTTCTCCACATCCTCACCAGCATGTGCTGTTGTTTGAGTTTTTGATCTTAACCATTTAGATCTGTGTAAGGTAAAACCTCAAGATCATTTTGATTTGTATTTTCCTAATAACCAAGGATGTTAAATATTTCTTTAAGTGCTTCTAGACCATTCAAGATTCCTCTGTTGAAAATAGTTTGTTTAGCTCAGTACTCCATTTTTTAAATTGGGTTATTTGGATTTTTTGGAATCTAGCATTTGAGTTCTTTGTATAATTTGGATATTAGCCCTCTATTATATGTATGGTTAGTGAAGGTATTTACCAATGTGTAGGCTGCTATTTTGTCCTATTGACAGTGTCCTTTGCCTTACAGAAGCTTCCCTGTTTCATGAGGTCCCATTTATCAATTGTTGATCTTAGAGCCTGAGGCATTGGTGTTTTGTTCAGGAAATTTTCCCCTGTGCCAAAGTGTTTGAGGTTATTTCCCACCTTATCTTCTATTAGATTCAGTATATCTGGTCTTATGTTGAGGTCCTTGATCCACTTGTACTGAGCTTTGTACAAGGTTACAAATATGGAAGAATTTGTATTCTTCTGCATGCAACATTTGTGGAGGATGCTTTCTTTTTTCCACAGTATAGTTTTTGCTTCATATATTTAGTGTCCATAGGTGTGTGGGTTTATTTCTGGGTCTCCAATTCTATTTCATTGATCAATCTATCTATCTCTGTATCAATACCATGAGGTTTTTTAACTTTTTTTATCACTACTGCTCTGTAGTACAACTTGAGGTCAGAGAAGGTGGTTCCTCCAGAAGTTCTTTTATTGTTCAGTATTGTTTCAAATTTCCTGAATATTTTGGGTTATGGACTTTTTACAGTTGACATTTTCTTTGACTAATGTATAAATATCTTCTATAGAGGACTCATATCCAAAATATACAAAGAACTCAAATGTTAGATTCTGTAGTTCTTGTTCTCATTCCTAGGTTTTCCATCTCCAGAGCTGCTTCTATGTGTGCTTTCTTTATTGCTTCTATTTCCATTATTAGATCTTGGACTCTTTTATTCATTTACTTCACATGTTTGTATTTTATTGTATTTCTTTAAGAGAATTATTTATGTCCACTTTAATGGCATGTATTATCTTCATAAGATGGAATTTAATAACAGAATTCTGCTCTTCAGGTATGTTAGTGTATCCATGGCTTGCTGTAGTAGGAAAACTGGGTTCTGATGGTGCCAAATTACATTGGCTTCTGTTGCTTATGTTCTTCTCTTTACCTTCCTCCATCTGATTGGCTCTGGCTTGGCTATCCCAGATTGGAGCAGGCCTCCCCAGAGGGAGGTAGAGGTCTGTGTCCTGAGTTAGAGCAGAGCTCCTGGGAGATAGGCAGTCCTGTGGCCCTAGTTAGAGCATGCCCCGCGGGAGACAGGCAGAAATTGGGGGTAGGGAGGAAACCAATCTGTCTGATACAAGTGGAGGTGTGGAAGGGGAAGAAGATGTGTGTCTTAGTCAGGGTTTCTATTCCTGCACGAACATCATGACCAAGAAGCAAGTTGGGGAGGAAAGGGTTTATTTGGCTTACATTTCCATACTGCTTTTGATCATCAAAGGATGCAGGACTGGAACTCAAGCAGGTCAGAAAGCAGGAGCTG
Source organism: Mus pahari (assembly GCF_900095145.1). NCBI lineage: Eukaryota > Metazoa > Chordata > Mammalia > Rodentia > Muridae > Mus > Mus pahari. Next base: position 53,795,652 of record NC_034613.1, read on the forward strand.
ATGCAGAAGCCATGGAGGGATGTTCTTTACTGGCTTGCTCAGTCCACTCTCTTATAGAACCCAAGACTACCAGCCCTGAGATGGCACCACCCACAAGGGGCCCTTCCCCCTTGATCACTAATTGAGAAAATGCCTTACAGCTGGATCTCATGGAGGCACTTCCCTAACTGAAGCTCCTTTCTCTGTGATAACTCCAGCTGTGTCAAGTTGACACAAAGCTATCCAGTACAATGTGGCTCAACAGATGGATCAGAGTCCAGGTCTGGTGGTCTCTGTGGAGTCCCAGCTGGTTTAAGTAATTGAGGAATGGGTCTCACCTATATTATTACTGTTTAGTGAAATATTCCCTAGATATAGACAGAGTTGTGGGTTTAGGGCATAGGCATGCCTATCTGCAGTAGGTGCAGAAGGAATTGCTGACTGGAAAGGAGCCAGAGCTCCAACCATAAGTAGAAATTTTATAGCAAGAGTTTTATACTAGAACATAGTTCTGAGCATCTCAATCACCACTCCACACCCACCCTAATTACTACATTAAAAGATTTATTGCTTCCAAATTGTAGTGTCTTTAAAAGACACTTAGAAAAATTATTTTCTCAATTTCATTATATTCTTTGTCATTTTCAGCTATATAAAGAGTCAGACAGCTTGTTTGTCCATTTATTTGTAACAGGTATATTGTTAAATGCTAACTTGCTGCAATCTGGGTAAGCCACCATTTTCCTACATTGTTTTCAGTGTATGAATAGACACTTAGGGCATTAATATTCCATCACATATTTAAGCAAATCTATAATACTAGCAATTTTATTTCACCTATACATAGTGGTATATTAATTATTTAGTGCTTTTATATATATTTATCTATAAATCTTCCCATATACATTAGCATTATTACCTTAGAAAGGATTATTAGAGCAATAATTGATAATTAAAATAATGTAAACATGGTATAAAAATGTGTTCCTCTTGCAGGTAACGTATTTTGGCTGTTGGAAACTGATACCATGGCTTAGCTGGATTCCAGAATTATCAACAACATGAGAGCACGGTACTGAGTTAGGGAAATGCAAATAGTAGGAAATAAAATTCCTTTTTCAACAGCTGACATAAGATGCTTTATCAGAATCCCTCTAGGTATTTTGCAGACAAGAAATTGAAGGTACACAAAATCAAAGAAGGTTAGGCTCATTCAAGGGCTGTCAGATAGAGAACAACATGAGGTGGTTGTGGCTGGGAACAGTGATATCTCAATGTGGATGATTTTGAACTTTAAATATTCTGTGAGTGAAGACTTCAGGGATTGTTATTGTGTAAGCACGGGGTGTTTAAGACAGAAAAGGTTCATACATTTTGGTCTATAAAACAGATTTGCTGTTTAGTGAAATTCAGAATACTTGAAATATGAAGGTCTTCTTTTATTTGAGATAAAAACTGAGAGATCATAAGTCCCTGAAACAAGGGAAATATAACATATTGACATATTAGAACAGATACCCTGAACTCTATAGATGTGCTCAATGGGATTAAATGCATAGAAATAATTGGTTTTAATTATTTTTCCAATGGAAGAGCTACATTACCTTCTAGGTTATAACTGTCTTTATGGTAATCTGCTTTGATCAAAAGCAGAATTGGGGCAAGTTTTCTCACATCTTAAAGTATCAGTATACTCAGGTAGAAACAAAAAATGTGGAGACCTGACTCTGATACCAAGAACACACATAAAAGCTCAATACCTCAGTGCAAGCATCTGTAATTTCAGAGCATGCGTATGCTTATGGAAGTTGAAGACAGGATACATTTTAGAAGCTTTGTAGGCCAGAAGGCCTATCTCAAAATAACATAGAAGGCAAGAACTGAAACAAACAATTGTTCTTTGATCCCCACACATGGGCCATGATATGCATAATTATAGTTGGGTACAACGCTCTTCAAACAAATATGACACATACATGTGTAATATACTAATAAAATATAATATGAATGCATATATATGATATTATATATCACCTAATTTCAGAGGTTAATGAGATGGCACATTTCAATGAACATTAGGTTCACATTTTCCATGACAAAATTATAAATCTTCTTCAAATAGATATTTGTCACTGTATCTCTCACAGAATACAGTACAATATTTTAAAAGTAGTAGGTTTGTAATTTCTATTAGTTCAAGTAAATATAAACAGTAGCAAGCACATATTTTTGGTCAAATAAGGTTATTTTCATATATAATTATTTGTCAGAAGCTCTGATATTGCTCTCTAGCCAGCTAATTTTTATAAACTCTAGTTTAGTGAGAAATGCATCTATTGCCTGTATTTTCAATTGTTCATTTACAGAATACATACAATTTGCTTTCTAGAAATTTTATTCAATTGTTTAATCATAACTATTGAATTTATTGTACTCACTTCATTATATCTAAGAAGAATAAACTTGGGTTTATTTCATCCTACAAAGGAGAGAATAATAAGTACCACTATCTAGGAAATCTAATCTGTAATTTCTTCAAGGATGCTAAAGTTACATGAATTCTACTTTGTTGTCAGTAATACAAGGCAACTCTACATCTTGGGTACAGTTTCTTGGGCTCCACTGTAATACACAGAACTTACACAGACTTCTGTAGGTGTATGGATGGTTAGCTTTGAACACATGGACTCTGATATTATTTTTCTTTTTCTAGTATCTATACCCATGAAGAGAAGCAGCTTGACGTTCTTCATAGGATCAACAATGCTCTACAGATCATTGACTGTCTCTTTCTTTCCATTGCTTTTGAGAGCCAGAAAAATGGATTTTCTTTAGATTGGAAGCTGTTCAGATAATTGAGACCATATCCCTTTTATCAAGATTCTATGTTGCCTGGATACACAGCCTTCAGGCACTGTGTGAAGTTGAAACTTTCTCCACAAAGCTCAAATTGCACTCACTGATTACAGTACAAATATTCCAAGAGAGAGCAGTTTTATCTTGTTTACAATTTCAGCAATTGCTCCCAATCACAAGGGGACATCTAATCAGCTAATTCAACAAATTCAGACAGGATGTCATGGAAATATGTTTAGGTAAATTGGTATTTATATTCTTTTTCAAGGTCTGAAGGGCAGGAAAATTTAAAACTCTCTTCCACTAGAACTGAGTGAACTTCCCAATCAAGAAATCAATCTTTAATTTCACTTAACTTATTCTGCCTGTGATTTCGTCTTTGTTTCCTTGCTTTCATTTTGGACTACACAGATTTTTATTTTGTAACTGTTTTAAAAATCTTCTCAAAGTTAGTCTTGATGGTAATTTAGGTGTACATCTGTGTTTAAATGGTGTTCTAAGAGCCAAGAGATTACTTGGATGTTAATAGAATTTGTTGCTCTTACAGAGGGCTATGCTTGGGTTCAGCACCCACATTGGGTGGTTTACAACTGCTTATATAACACTAGTTCCAGTGTAACTGATGGAGTTGCCTTCTGTCTTGAGTGAGCATTGCATACATGTTTGTGGTTTACTGTGAGAAAACTCTGCTAATTAAGGTAGAAGTCTAACATTTACACAGCTTCTGGACATAGCACAAATTGAGTGAGTCCCTTCATTTGGAAAGGGGAGGTCTTCTCTGCCTTTGTCTGGAGAATGCTAAGCCCCCACACATACCTCTACCTAAAGAATGTTGCATAGCCTTAGTTGAATTACAGGATCAATTTCCTTTCTGTTCAGCTAACACCAAAGATTCCTGAAAGTATCCCCATACTAAGAAGGCATTTAAGTACTCTAAGCCTTCAGCAAATGACCTTTGCCCATCTTGGATGTCCCTAACATCGGTCTCCCTAAATCACCCTAAGTAAAGCTGATCTCCTCCCTTAGAGCCAGTCCCAGTGTGGTCATTCACAGAATGGACTCAAAGGACTTCTGAACCCCTATTCAAGCCCTGGTTGTTGCCTGATCCCATATTGGATAATGGTTGACAGGGGGAGAGAGAACCACAATGCAAATACATACAATCATGCACACACACATACACATAAAATAAACAAATCCTCAAAATATTATTTTAGGTTTTCTCTGGGAAAATTACGGTTGCCTAAATGTACTCAATTATATCCAGTAAACTTGAAATATTTCCCTCTCTCTCTCTCTCTCTCTCTCTCTCTCTCTCTCTCTCTAAATCTATTAAGAAAACCCTGTGAAGCATGTAACCATTTTTAATGAGTAGAGCTGATGAGAATAAAAAATGTCTTTATACATTTATTTGTTTATATTTTCTATTTTCAATGTGAAAGATGTCAAAAATAAACCCAAGACCTTATTATTTAGTGTTACCATGTCTTACTGCAGTGTTATCTGTGGGGAAAACTGAATATAATCATTAAAAGGTAAATGCAATCTGAAAAAATTTGAACATAAAAAATAAAATATTAAATAGAGAAAAACATTTTATTGTGGACAGTTTTAAAATGAAGAAAAAACAACCAAACAGATGAGCATAAATATAAAAGCAACACGAGGTAGTAGATATTCCAGTTCTCATGACTAGATTTGATTTTGAAGAATTGGAAAACTCTAAGTGACTATACTTTAATATATTGTCAATTATTGCTAAGCATTTCAATGTATGATTTTTATATTCATTTAAGTCTCTCTGTATGTTCAAATGATAAAGAAATCTAAAATTCATTACTGAAAAATTATCACCTTGGGAATGGAAGTTCATGAAAATGAGCAGGGTGTCATTCATTAGCATGTCAGAGATACTTTTTCAACAGGATGCCATTAAATTATTGTGGTGATAATTGAGACACTAAAAAGAGACAGATGCTAGGCCTGTAGTTCCCAAGATCTTATAACCCATTAGCAATTAAATTTCAATGAGTTAGCACAACTTTACTCTAACTAAATTAACAACTGGGAATATTATTTTTGAAGCTGTTTTTTAAAATGTTTTTATTGCCTGATTTTAAAAACAAATTCAAATTCTGATGAAGTGCAAGAATCAGAAGACACATGACATATAAATATAAGGATGTGTGTTCTACTCTCAATATTGGAATTTAGCTGTCATACCACCAACTCAAATAAACTGGAGAGTATAAACTGTAAATCATTTAATCCTTTGGCTAGTTATAGTAAAGTCTTGTTATTTATTTACTAGCTGCTGTCATTTGAATTGCAAATATCATTAATAAGTTCATAGGTTGAATGCTGTAGACAAAATTTGGCATTGTATGGAAGGCCAAGAATTATTAAAAGGTCAGGTATGTCTGTAAGGAGTAGATGATTATATACAAAACTTTGTAGGTTTTAATTATCCATGATACTTGTTATTTGATTCATACCATGTGAATAAGGAGAACTTATACAACCAGGCATGGTGGCACATGCCTTTAATCCCAGCACTCGGGAGGCAGAGGCAGATGGATTTCTGAGTTTGATGGCAGCATGGTCTACAAAGTGAGTTCCAGGACAGCCAGAGCTATACAGAGAAACTCTGTCAAAAAAAAAAAAAAAAAAAAAGTAGAGCACTTATACCAGCTCCTTTCCTAATGCCTCCTCCACCAGAAGGGACTGAAATTTCTTTGTTTGTTTGTTTGTTTGTTTGTTTGTGACAGGGTAACATATCTGGCTTCATTTTGCCTATGTCACAACTATCTGAACAAGGCTGAGTTAAACATTAATAAACTAGTGGGAGGAGGAACTTCTATATTGCATAACATTTAGACTAGTATTGTTGTCATGGTTTCTTTTACATAGGTTTATAATAGAAAGCAACAATATGCAGAACATGAAGATGTGAAACGTGTGTGGTTTGGCCACAAATGAGTTTGAATACACTTAACAGCATTGTCAGAGAAAATTTGGACAATGCTAGAACAATTGTTAAATAAATTGGTGCCCTGGAATGTAAGTCCCAGATTTTGTACTGAAACTAAAAGAAATGCTGTTTGGTGTCAAGAGTGAACCTACTGAGGGCTCCAGGGTAACAACCTGCCAAATTCTTTAGAGCAAAGGAATTCACTTGAAAGAATATTAGCTATAAAAATGTCATAGCTTGAAAGCATATCTTCTGGAAACCATACTGCAAAATGACCATATAGAAAAGTGATATTTTAGGTTTAGATGCCAAGGAAATTAGAAGCCTCCACTGTGGTGGTTCAAGAGGACCAATATACACCTAAAACTAGTAGGGTAAAGTAGCATTGTCTATTTCATGTTAGTTTCACATGCATGAAGAATGCAGAGTTTACAGGGTTGTGAATGCTTTCACCAGGATTGCAGAGGGAAGCCTCAGGCTGGGCAATATATGGTAAGGCTGAATTCCCTAACTGGGTTACCTGAGTGATCTAAATATGAAGGCATGAAGGTGAATACCTGAATTGCAATGGAGACCACAGGACATTGGAAATGCCTATATCATGGAATGTCTATTCAGGAGATTTGATAAGCACAAAGATAAGCCTGCATGAAACAGAGGGTGAATGTCTACACAAGTGCCACTGTTATACAAGAAATGGTATAGGACTTGGAATGCTGGCTTTTATTTGTGTTTTTTTTCTTCTTATCTTCCTGTTCTTCCCAATTGGAATAGGAATGATTATTTTAACATGATGTATATTGGAGATGTGTAGTATTTTTCTTTTTCCTTTTTCTTTTATGTAATCTTATAACTAAGAGTTTGCTTGGAGTCTCTGAAGAGACTTTGAAAACTTAAACAATGTTGGAATTATTAAAATTGTGAGGACTTTGAAGTTGGACTGAATGTCATGTAATTTGCATTATGAAATGGCAGTGAGTCTATGGGGACCAGGGGAGGAAGATTATGGTTTTAGTATGAAGTGTCTATAACAGGCCTATATTTTGAATACTCACTCTACAGCTTGTCACTCTAAATTGAAGAATACACAGTCTGTAGCAAAAAGAGGCTAGCTAATGTAACTAAAATATTTGTTCTAGACATGTGATCCAGTCTTTGTTTCTCACCCTGTGCTATGTAAACACTGAGATTTTAATCTCCCAAGAAGCATGAGGAGAGGCACTCTCTATAGTATGTTGCCCACTCTAATATAAAAATTCTAAGTCATGAGAAAAATAACCCTATTCTCCCTTAATTAGTTTCAAGCTCATATTTTGGTGATAGTGGCACTAATCTACTATGTAGAAGTTACACAACTTTTCTGAGCATGATTCTTTTTCATATGTACTCTTTTATAGAATCAATTACATCACGCATACATTTTAAGATGAAGTAGTAGAATTTTCACCTCTGTCTCTATTGAGAAATAGCATCTTTATGGAGATAACTAAGATAAAATGAATTAGCTGCAGAGACATGGTTCAGTAGGTAACAGTATATAATCTTCATGTAGAGAACACTACTTAACAACCTATAGTTCCAGGTCCAGTGAAACTGACCTCTCTGTTGCCCTTCACAAGTACCATGTACATATGAGGTAAGCATGCGTACATGACGACAACTGTGTATGCACATGAAATAAATATTTTAATTCAAAATTTAAAAAAAATAAATGAAGGCACTAGCTTGGGGCTAGGCACACAACAAATAAGCAAACAGAAAAAAAAAAAAAACAAATAGTATGTGTTAAATGAAATCAGTGGAGAGGGTTCAACCTCAACATGAGTGATAAGAAGAAGAGATTTAGACACAGATACACAGACAAATATATAGCCCTATCAAGATATACAAATAAAGAAGGGTAGTTATGTAAAGAACTCAAGCTTGTTGACATCTGATTTGGGACTTCAACCCCACATGAAACTGAAGACATATATTTTCTCTTTATAAATCATGTATTCCATGTATACCTTGTTATGGCCACCTCAAATAATGAATTAAACTGTAAAAAATTAATATCAATACATGTCCATTTCTCTCTAAAACATACTTGTAAGTTACTAGTATGCTCTTTTAAAAGAAATGGAAGCTGGGCAGTGGTGGTGCACTCTTTTAATCCCAGTACTTGGGAGGGAGAGACAGGCAGATTTCTGAGTTCGAGGGCAGCCTGGTCTACAAAGTGATTTCCAGGACAGCCAGGGCTATACAGAGAAACCCTGTCTCAAAAAAACAAAACAAAAACAAAAACCAAAATCAAAAACAATACCAAAAAAGTGGCAATGTGATGTTGTTATCTGTGATTGAGAAGTCTTAGTCATATAGAGATGTTTTGAATAGTTTGTGTAAGAAAACAGGAAGAGATGACACTGCATGCAAAACAGATTATACACAGTTTCAGAGGGGATAAATAATGGAAGGTTGATGTTCAGGAATTTTCTTGATAGAAGTACCACTAGAGTAACTGAAGCCTACATAAGTATTTACTAAACTCAACATACCTAATATGCTCAGCGTTTGAAGTAGTGTTAATGTATAAAAACATCATTGAGCTATATATAAAAAGGGCATAAATGTGTACACTAACAAAAGCACTGAAAATGATTAAGCAATATTTTCTTTATTATTTGATGGCATTATAAAGCATGCAATAAATTCATCATGACATTTCATTGTGTTTCAAATTATGACAAAGCATTAAGGACATTCAGTGAGATTGAATGTGAGCATAGTATCTTCACTGAGGATACCTGTGTATAAAGGAAAATTCGATGTTACCATCATGTTCTGCATAACCTCCTGTGAAAGCCATGTTTCTCAGTTATGAGGAACAGGAAACAAGTAGTAAAAAAAAAAAAAGATCTAGTCCCTGGTCTCGCGGTCTCAAGAGCTTGTAAATGCTGGCTGTTCTGGAAATGATTCTTTTTTTTTTTTCATCCAAATAAGCAATATATCAGCTAATACACACCTGTGTTTGTATAGTTACATAAAAACAAGTAGTAAAGCCAAGCTGGAAAATAACAACTGCTTCTCAAATAATCCTCTTGAAGCCTGAAATAATTTATTTATATTTTCAGAAAAAGAAATTGATGTTAAAATGTATGCAAACCCTTAATAAAGTGTCTGCTGAGTCAAGCAGAATAAATTCTTGTTATGACCAACAGGAAAGTGCATTCAGGTCATGTAGGAGAGATAGGTCAAGGATATAGGCTCTGAATAACAAAACAGAACAGTTGTCTTATAATGTCAGAGCACCCAAGGAACTCAGGATCTATGCATTTCCTTCATTCAAAAGTAATTAACTATATAAATATTTAATTCCAATTTTCCAAAGACAATCTTCAAGATATTAGAAAATAATCTCTGTAGCATATTTTGAATGTTTAAACCATCATTAGTTAATTCTCTGCTGTGTAAATTCATAATAGCAAACTTTTGATAACTTTATAATAGCAAACATGATTTAATATTTTAACCTAAATTTCCTTTCATAATTTTGGTCTTTGCCATTCTAGACTGCCAGAGAGTAGAATGTTTTACAGATTATCTATAAAAGTATGAGTTGGCACTTTGGGCATCCGTTGTAGACAAATCTTATGATCATAATGATGAGATCATTGATGGGAATGAGCATAGTTTGGTGGTAAAGTGAAACAGAGAGCATATCTAGGCATAAAATTGGAAATTATATCCAGAAATAGCTTTAAATTGATGTTCCTGTGCTTAAGTGTATAGATGGTAGTAACTGTAATAGCAGTACCACATTGTCTTATCCAACATGATTTATATGTGGTTTTCAGGGTCCATATATTCCATATCTCTAAACACATTATAAGTGAATGAATACCAAATTTAAACCCAAAGTCAAAAAAGCATGAGATATGTCTTATATACTTTTCTATTACTGTTAAGAGACTCCACAAGACAACTCATAGAAGAAAGAACTTATTGGAGGGGGGGATGTCACATTTTCACAGGTTAAGTCCATGACCATCACAGCAGAGAACTTGATAGCAGGCAGGCATGGCACTGGAAGTAGTATCTGAAAGCTTATGATTGTACTAGCAGAAGGCATAGGGGGTGGGGGTGGTAACAAGGAATGACATAAGTTTTGGAAACCTTAAAACCAACTCCCAGTGATATCCCTCCTCCAACTATACCAGAATCCTTAATCATTCTCAAATAGTTCCACCAGTTGGGAACCAAGTATCAAAATATATGAGTCTGTAGGGGACATTCTCATTCAAACCAAAAATGGGGGTGTGTGTGTGAAAACGAATGTGTTTAAAGGACATTATAACTATTGTCACAAAATACCCCATTGCAAAAATGAGATAAAACAGCCCCAAACAATGGTGGGGTAGCCATTCTCAGTTTGACTTCCAGGTACATCATTGTGTTATAAGGAGCCGAAGGGGATTGCAACCCCATAGGAAGAAAAACAATATGAACTAACCAGACCCCTCCAGAGCTCTCAGGGACTAAACCACCAACCAAAGAGTATACATAGCTCCTACTACACATGTAGCAGATGACTTATCTGGCATTAATAGTAGGAGAGGTATTGGCCCTGGGGAGGTTTGTTACCACAGAAAAGGGGGATAATAGAGGGGTGAGGCAGGAGTGGGTGGGTGGGTGGTGGAGCACCCTTTTATATGCAAAAGGAAGGGAGGATGGGGTGGAACATTTGCAGAGGGGAGACCAGGAAGGGAATCAATATTTGAAATGTAAATAATTTAGACAAATTAGAAAAAGGATAAGTATATATGGATAAGTTTTTACCCATGTCTATATCTTATACAAGATGGCAGAATATAAATATTGTAATTTTATTAATTGCTATATATATATATATATGTGTGTGTGTGTGTGTGTGTGTGTGTGTTGTGTGTGCATGTGTATATGTGTGTATGTGTGTGTGAATTTTACACATATCATCTCTATTATCTTTCTATCATATATCTAGGTAGCTATCAACCTTCTATCTATCCATCTCTCTATCATCTCCCTTATTTATCTGTCATCTCTCTATCATCTATCAATAATTCATCTCTATATCATCCTCTATCCATCATTTAGCATTCATTTTCATCACTTTTAGAATTATTTAAAAATTACTCTTAATTAACTTATTTTACACATACTAAAAATAAACAAATATGTCTTCAGAGAATATTTGACTAAAATGCCATAGTTACCTTATATAGGACAATGATTTCAAAGGCCATTAAATAGAACACCAAACTAATAAGCACAATTTCAGTATTTTTACAACTTTCCTCTTTGTTCATCAGTATTTTCCTGATATAAGAAACCTAAGACCTTTGCTATGAGAACTATTGTCTCTAAAAAATCATATGAAAGCATATATTATGTGAGTACTGCTTTCCAAAATAGTTCTAAAGATCATCCATCCCTTTTCCAGAACTGACAGCTTCATTTAGACCTTTCCATATTATATGAACACTAAAAGACTGAACAATAAAATTACATAATTTTAGAATACTGGATCCTTGATTATTAATGACATTAGGTATATGATATGTTTTACTCTTTGGAATCATTTGAAATGGTAGAAGTCAACTGTTGTATTTTGAATAGTCCTATAAATGATTCACATACATAGTAGGGATTAGAAGTCCTCTGCCAATAGGTATTGAATTGAACATAAGGCATTTTTATTATTTTTATTTTTAATTAACTACTTTACTTATTTAAATTTCAGATGTTGCCCCTCCTGGTCCCCCCTCTTCCTCTTCATCCCATTTCTCCTCCTCCTTGGCTCTTAGAGAATACTTCCCTCCACACCCCCTACCATGCATCCTTCTTCCCTGGGATCTCAAGTCTCTACAGGATTAGATACATACTCTCCCACTGAGGCTAGACAAGGCAGTCCTCTGTTATATATTTACCAGGGACTTCGGTTCAGCCTGTATATGCTCTCTGGTTGGTGGCTATGTCTCTAGGACCTGCCAGGGGTTCAGGTTAGTTGAGACTGCTGATTTTCTTATGGGATCACCCCCTCCTTCAGCTCCTTTAACCCTTCCCCTATTTCCTCCACAGGGTCCCACTTCAGTTCAATTGTTGGGTGAAAGTATCTGCAAATGTCTATGTGAGATTCTGGTAGGGCCTGTCAGAGGACAGCCATGCTAGGCTCCTATCAGTAAGCAAATCATAGCATCAATGATAGTGTTAGGCCTTGGTGTATGGATCCCATGTTGGGCCAGTCACTGGACATTAAGGCAGCTGTAAAGGAAATGTTCCAGCTTTGGTCAAATCATCAAGTGAATACATTGGAAAAGACTGCTTAATCTTAGCTAATGAAAAAATGGATTCTAAGACCACTTACTAAATTGTCCAAAATTTTTGCTCCCCACAGGAACTGAAAAAGTAAATATTTGTTGTATGAAACAAAGATGGTTGCTTTTGTGGCAAGTTGTTACACAATGGGATATTTTAGTTAAAATTTTGGCTTAGCCAATTTGATGTCAAGAACACATCCACGTGGGCACATGCCCACCCACCCATCCATCCCCCACATCCAAACATAAACACACACACACACACACACACACACACACACACATACACACACAGGTACAAACACGCACACACTTTTATTAATTGTCTTTTGTTCTGTTTAATTTTCTATAATGTACCTTTGGTATATGAATACTACAGAGTTCAAATATGATGCTTAGGGATGTTGGAGATAAGAGCTATGTTGATAACTAGAGTTAAAGTGAGGTACAAGAATAAATTGGTATGATAGGAGGCTTATAGATGGGCTCTGTATGAAAAGCATGTGAAAAATATTTGAGAAACTGGGTTATAACAAATCTATACTCTTCTCTTAATAGATAAAACTGTTTTAGGGTAACTTGGATGTCTTTTCTGCCATCCCATTGATACTAAAATTTGTTTAATTAATGAAGTTGATGTTTTAGCTTATGTCTTTCCTGTTGCGATGATAAAATAACAACCCAAACCAGCTTGGTGGTTGGATATTTGGTTTACATTTTCATATCACATTTTATGAGATAAGTCAGGGCAGAAATTCAAGCAAGCACCTAAAGGCAGAAACTAAACTAGAGACCATGAAAGACTACTACTGTTCCCATATAACCTAGGCCCATCAGCCTCAAAATGGCACCACACAAAGTGTTCTGGGGCCTTGTACATCTAAGAGCAACTATGAAAATGCCCACAGACATGTACCTAGGCCAATGTGATGGAAGAGATGCCTTAGCTGTGGTTTTCTCATGCAAGTCAAGTGGGCAAATGATATTTTAATTTTTTTTAAAATAATATTTTTAAAAAAATATTTAAATAACTAAAATAAATATAGCCTTTTTAAATATTGAAATTGACTAGATAAGAATCATTTCATCCTTTCCTAACAGATGTTCTTTCCTCATCTTAGGTAAAGATTTCAAACTTCTATGATACTAGAATACTGTTTTTCAATCTATAGCTTTAGAGTAATCATGTTCCTTGTTGCAATCTCCAAAGATCTTAAAGTCCATTTCATGAAAATATATGATATTCAAGCTCCTATCCAGGCATATCCATATGAAGCATTGTATATGGCAGACTGCATTTTTAGAAAAAATGCATATTTTTATATTAATGGAAATATATTTTCCAAATTCATTTATTTTCTCTCTGTCTCTCTCTGTCTCTGTCTCTGTCTCCCTGTCTCTGTTTCTCTCTCTCTCTTTTGGTGTGTGTGTGTGTGTGTGTGTGTGTGTGTGTGTGTGTATGTGTTTGTATGTCTGTGTCTATGCATGTGTATGACACTAAATAATTGTGGTAGTCAGAACTTTTAGAATTAGTTCTCTCCTTCCACTATGTGGTCATCATGTATCACACTCAGGTCATCACACTGGGCAGCAAGTTCCTATATCAATGGAACCATCTTGCCTACTCCAGAAACACAATTTTCAAAAGACTTTATCTTGGTCAAACCCTGTCTTGACACATTCTGCCTTATTTCTAAAATATCCAGCTATTTTCCATATTTTTACAAATGAATGCCAATAATCAATTATAATTAGCTGGATAACTTGTCTAACTCTTTCCATGCACAATCATTCATTTACCTGTTTACTTGTTATATTTATAAGTACTAACAATAGAATCATACCTTTTCTCAATTTTTGTACTCATTTACAGGATCAAATATATGATAAAAAGAGAGAAACCTAGAATAGAATAGAGAATAAGGTTAATATATGACTACTGGATATTATATATAAGTCAGTTACAGTGCTAACATGTATCTTAAAAGAATCTTTCTTTCCCTAGTCTCAATGACCTCATTGGTAAATGAATATAATATCACTTTCCATCAGAGTTATTTTGAAGTTCAAATCCTGAAGTGAAATCTATGACAAGCTCCATAAATTCAACAGAGTTAATCTATTCAAATTTTGTAGAGATTCAGATCATGATTTTCTAAAATTATGATTCAAGTTTCTTTAAATATGTCAGTTAACAACTGTGCCTTTTAGAGAACAAATAAAACATAAGAAAATATATAGGGGAAATTCCAGTAGTTTATGTGTGCTTTGCAGCTATTGTGTTTATGAATTACAAGGAGGAATACACATCACCATGTCTCTTTAAAATGCCCGATTCAAATTTAAAAATATATTATCATATCTTCAAGAATGTGGTGTTAAAAATATACTCTCTCCCAGTCATGTGCTGAGAGGCCTAAGATGCTGCATTTTCTTTCCTTCCAAGTCAATCTTCTTGCTCTAAATCCCTCTTTGTTTCAGTGTCTTAAACTATGAAATCAGAGAATGCTGCTTAGAAACGGATTTGCTATTTGTTATTTTCTGGCCCAGTAGCAATCTAACTAAATCATTCACAGTCCATCACTCTAAAATAGATTTGGGTCTAGCATTACTATAAAGTGTCAGGGTATTATTAATTTAGAAAATATACACATATTTATGCACGACCCAAGTCTTCCAAATACAAACAGGCAGGAGAAAACCTTTGGTATTGAAAATAAAATTGGACCATGTACCGAAATTTTGCTAGAAACTCTATTCATAGACTTCACATAACACAGAAGATTTTAGCATAGATTCATTCATAAAAAGAATGTTTTGTGTGACCAAGTACAATTTGAAAATGTTATATTATCAGAATAAATGCAAACAGTGTTTACTGTGCTCATTCTACATGCTAAACATGTTTGCACGCTTACCCCTAGGAATTTGGAAATTAGAAGATGGGAGGAAAATATAATGTGTCCTGTGAGACATAATCAGAAAGTGTTAACTCTGGTGCAAGGAAAGTGCATTGGTAGCAGATTGAGCCTATGAGAAGATGGTAGGAGGTAGAAAAACGAGGTTACATAGCTATGCTGTCAAAGGTGCAAGAAATGCCAAAAAAGAAGTAGTAGTTACTAAAAGGATTTAAAAAGCATTATTTGAGTTACAGCCTTTCTTGTATAAATATAATTCCAGAATCATTATAAAAATTGGACTCACAAGCCAAGACATTAAAGCCAAAAAGCTAGTTGGAAGTATGATGACTTACAGTGAAAGAATTAGTCCACCTCTGTGGGGAGTGATACAAACATGTCCAGCCTCCAGCATCTGAGTCACTGTTTTACCAAGGAGTGCTCAGCTTTCAGCAGGATAGCGTGTCCTTCCAAATGTTCTTTTAAAACCCACAGGATAGAATGAAGAATAGTGCTGGAGGAAAGACAGCTCGAAAGTCAAGAGAGATTCGGGAAGCAGGAAGGCACCCAAGCAAAAATGACTCTCTTGCTATTCAGCTATGTTGAATCAGACCCCGTACTCTGTTATCAGTAGAAATAGTGACTACATGCTGGGAGAGTTGGTAACTATAGTTTTATAGGGCAATCTGTGAATAAACAACATTTTATCTTAAGTGCAATAATATCACTGTTAAATAAGAACACATTTCTTATTTTTCATTTTATTTGTAGAAAACATAGGACTGAAATATTTGGCAATGATTCAATGTTGTAGTAAACTATGAAAAAAAGAGCAAATGTATTTAAGAACATATTATGAAATAAGAAACAGACACTTATGGGTCTGGCAAAATGGCTCATCCAGTCAGGATACTTGCCACCAAGGCTAAGAACCTGAGTTCAATTTCCAAAACCCAACGGAAAGAGAGAAGCAGTTTCTAAACGTTGTTCTCTGACCTCTAGATGTGTGGGTGCATTTGCAACTGCATGTATGAATGTATACAAAAAATGATGTTAAAATCATTTTTAAAAAGAGAAACAACAGTATACAGCAAGCCAATAGCCAATATCAAACTAAATAGAGAGAAACTTAAAACAACCTTATTAAAACCACGGACAAGGCAAAGCTGCCCATTCTCTCCTTATCTCTTCAATATAGTACTTGAAGTTCTAGCCAGAGCAATTAGGCAGCAAAACAATATCAAAGGGTTACAAATTGGAAATGAGGAAGTCCAGATATCACAATTTGCAGATAATATGATAGTATACTTAATTGACCCCAAAAATTCTACCAGTAAACTCTTAAACCTGATGAGCATCTTCAGCTAAAACGTGGCTGGATACAAAATTAAATAAATCAGTAGCTTTCCTGTACTCAAAGGATAAAAGGACTGAGAAAGAAATTAGGGAAATGATACCCTTACAATAGTCACAAATAATATGAAATATCTAGGTGTGAAATTAACTAAGCAAGTAAAAGATCTATATGACAAGAACTTCAAGTCACTGAAGAAAGAAATTAAAGAAGACCTCAGAAGATGGAAAGATATTCCATGCTCATGGTTTGGCACTATTAACATAGTAAAAATGACCATTTTACCTAAAGCTATCTACAGATTCAATGTAATCCCCATCAAAATTCCAACACAATGTTTCACAGAGATAAAAGCACAATCCACAAATTTATCTGGAATAACAAAAAACACAGGATATCTAAAATCATTCTCAAAAATAGAAGAACTTCTGGAGTAATCACCATCCCTGACCTCAAGTTATACTACAGAGCAATAGTGATAAAAACCACATGTTATTGGTACAGAGATAGACAGGTGGATCAGTGAAATAGAACTGAAGACACAGAAATGAATCCATACAACTATGGTCACCTGATTTTTGAAAAAGGGGCCAAAACCATCCAGTGGGAAAAAGACAGCATTTTCAACGAATGGTGCTGGTTCAACTGGCAGTCAGCATTTAGAGGAATGCAAATTGATCCATTCTTATCTCCTTGAATAAAGCTCAAGTCTTGTATAAAAATACAATGAATCTAATAGAAGAGAAAGTGAGAAAGAGCTTGGAACACAAGAGAAAATTTCTTTTTTAAAAAAAATTAGATATTTTCTTCATTTACATTTCAAATTTTATCTACTTTCCTCATTTTCCTCTGAAAACACCCCTATCCCATCTTTCCTCACCCTGCTCACTAACCCACCCACTCCCACTTCCCTGTCCTGGCATACCCCTAAACTGGGGCCCTTCACAAGACCAAGGGCCTCTCCTCTCATTGATATCTGACAAGGCCATCCTCTGCTACATATGTGGCTGCAGCAATGGGTCCCTCCATATGTACTCTTTGGTTGATGGATTAGTCCCTAGGAGCTCTGGGGGTGAAAAAATTCCTTAAACAGAACACCAAGGGCTAATGCTCTAAGATCAAGATTTGACAGATGGGCCCTCATAAAATTGGACAGCTTCGGTAAGTCAAAGGACACTATCAATAGAACAAAACTGTAATCCAGTAGAGGGCTAATATCCAACTTATACAAAGAACTCAAGAAGCTAGACTCCAGAGAACCAAATAGCCCTATTAAAAACAGGGTACAAAGCCAAACAGAGAAATCTCAACTGAGGAATCTAAAATAGCTGAGAAACACTTAAAGACATGTTCAGCATCCTTAGTCATCAGGGGAATGCAAATCAAAACAAGCCTGAGATTCCACCTCACACCAGTCAGAATGGCTTAGTTCAAAACTCAGGTGACAGCAGATACTAGCAAAGATGTGGAAAAAGGGTAACACTCATTTATTGCTGGTTTGACTGCAAGATGATACAACCACTCTGGAAATTAATCTGGAGGTTCCTCAGAAAATTGGAAATAATTCCAACTGAGGACACAGCTATACCACTCATGGGCTTATATCCAAAAGATGCTCTAACAACCAACTTTAGCAGAAACAACCCAGATGTCCTTTAACACAGGAATGTATACAGAAAATGAGGAATGTTTACAATATGAAGTACTACTTAGCTATTAAAAACAATGATTTCATGAAATTCACAGGAAAATGGATGGAACTTGAAAATATCATCTTGAGTGAGGTAACCCAGTCACAAAAGACCACACATGGTATGCACTCAGTGATAAGTGTATATTAGCCAAAAAGAAGCACAGAATACCCATCATAAGACTCACAGACCATATGAAGGTGAAGAAGAAAGATGATCTTGATCGTGTTGATGCTACATTACTGATCAGTAGCGGGAAGAGAATAAGCTCTGGGAAGTAGAGGGAGAGAGGGATATTGGAGGGAAAGAGGAAGGGGAGGCAAATGGGAGGGTAAGTTTAGATATGGGAGGAGATTTGGGAGAAGTATAGATGGTCAGGAATTTGAAACTAGGTGTGTAGCAGTGGAGTTGTGGGAACTGGGGTAGCCAGTTCAAATTCCCAGCCAGGAAGTTCCCAGGACCCAACAGGGTGAACTTTAGCAGAAATATCCTCAAAAGGGAAGATAGAACTTGTAGAGACCATATCCAATAGATAGGCATGTACCCCAGTTAAGGGATGGGGTCACCCACCTATCTCAAAAATATTAATCCAGAGTTCCTCTTATCAAAAGGAAATGTAGGGACAAAGTGAGGATCAAAAACTGAGGGAAAGGCCATCCAGAGACTGCCTCATCTAGGAATTCATCCTATCACCTGACACCAAACACAGACACTATTGCTGATAACTACAAGTACTTACTGACAGGAGTCTTGTATAGCTATCCCCTGAGAGGTTCTGCTAGAGATAGACCAATACAGATGTGGATGTACACATCCAAACATTGGATTTAGCATGAGGACCCCGATGGAGAAGTTAGTGCAAGGACTGTAGGAGATGAACAGGTTTGCTACCTCATAGGAAGGACAACAGTATCAACCAGCCAATTCCCCCAAAGCTCCCAGGGGCTAAACTACCAACCAGAAAGTAAGCAGGGGGTATCCTTGGCTCCCACTAGATATGTAGCAGAGGATTGCCTCATCTGACATCACTGGAAGGGGATGCCGTTGGTCCTGTGGAAGCTTGATGACCCAGGATAGGAGAGCCCTAGGCCACTGAGGCAGGAGTGGGTGAGCATAGAGGCAGAGAGGGGGCAGGATGGGCTAGGGGGCTTGTGGAGAGGAAACTGGGAAGGAGAATAACATTTGAAGTGTAAATAAATAAAATAAACAAGAAAAAATGAAAATGGGAAACAGTTACTAGGAATATAGACTGGGGGTGAAACCCTACTATAAATCATAGAATCATTTTCCACTGGGCATACCTGCAGTGATTCATTTATTAAATGTTCACCAGAGCCACCTAGGTTTCAAGCACTACCTGGTAAATGATGTGTTTATTCTGGAACTGTGAAGTGAACACAATTTAGCAATCACATTTACTATCTATTTCTAAAGCTAAAATGTGTACTAAAACAGCATAACTAAAACAGCATATAGCCTTGCTTTAACATCTATCATATGATTCATCCTGAGCTAAGTTATGTCTTTCATATCTATCATATAACTTACACTTCATTGTAAGAATTAATGGTTGTTGTCCCACAAATTTAGATAGAAACAGTATGTGATTCTAAAAATTCCAGTAAGATTACAAGATAGAACTACCTGTAGTTCTACGGACATTTTATATTTGTTCATATTCCATATAAATATTTTGGAGATTTCTGCCTAAGTAAATCTGAGGAAGCAAACGTAGAATGTCATATTTTTAATCACGCTCCTGTAAAGGTTATCTCTATATGTAGAAGAGAATGAGAACTAAGAGCTGTCAGAAGTCACCTTGGTGAATATAGGAAGGTCGGAAAGTATTGGGCTATATAGATATTATCAGTAAAACCTCAAAATTAGGATCCTGGTAAAAAAAAAGCGAAGTATACCAGAGACACAAATATTTGGAGTCCAGTGCCATACTGAGTTTCCAATTTTGCAAATATTAGCCCAACTCAATCAGTGAATCTCTAGTAATTTTAATTTGGGTAAATTATCAATTTAATTCTTTAAATTCAACTGCTGCCCAATTTCTGAATTAATTGCATACTCATAGAAACTGGTGAAAATGTTAATAGGCTACAGAATCATCTCTGAGAAAGCAGTTTCCTCTGTGGGCAACAGCTTTCAGGTTGTTGATAAGGACAGTACAGTTCTAAAGCCCTGCTGGAATGCTGTTGCTGCAGATGTGTGTGTCAGCAAACAACTGGGGCATCTCCCGTCAGGAGGCTACCTGAGTCACAGTGCCTACTGGGACAACTGCAGTCCTAGGCCTTCGCTTCATGAAGATCTGCTTGTAATGTAATGCTATCCATTTAGGTTTCTATTTTCTACTTGACGACATGCTTTAATCAGTTGATTCAAGACCAAATATGATGTGAGGAGATGTTATAAAATTACATGGTTCCAAAATATGTGTTTGATTTAATCCTTGTGCTCATATGAGAAAACAGAAGGGAACATATGTTTATGAAAATGCATAAATATCTCTCCATTTCAAAAACCATAGTAATCAGAGAGAGCTAGGTATAAACATTAACAATTTAACAATATTACATCTATTATTTACATAAATTACAACTTAGAAATGCAATGTATTCTCAAAGTGATATGATGTCATACTTCTCAAAATGAGATACAGAGACATAATTTCAAGGCCCTGAATTTAATCTATAATATTGATTTAAGAAGCAGATAACAGGACTGGAAGGTAGTCTGGGATAAATCCTTGAGAAGCCTGTCCCCAATGACCAATCTTAGTAAGAAATGCTTCCATTTCCAAAGACGTATCAACATTCACAAACCAGACAATTATGTAAGGACCAAATCTTTATCTACTATGAGTCTTTCAGTTCAAACTATAATGTCCATATAATAGAGGGAACATTTTGCTTGACTTTCAACCATTTTTCAAACACTAGCAAGGATATGATTTTATTGTTGTTGTGTTGTTGTTGTCAATTTTGTACAACATTCTTTCCAAGAACATGTAATAGAACTGCACTCAAGAGATATTTGATGAATTTATGACTGACTGCTGTCATGTCTCTTATTCCCATCTGATCCCTGATCTCTGGATAATATGGTGCAATTAAGGAAAGGAAGGAAAGAACAAGTTATATTTGTGAACATAATGGTAACTAGATGTTACGTTGGTATAGTTAGAATTGCAGACTTTGACATTTTTGGAGATTTAATCAGGGCAATGTTTCCCAGAAGCATCTGATTTTCTGATTTGACCCGTAGAAGAGTAAATGTCCTTTTCTGGGGGGTGGGGGGGGTGCAGGGATAAACTCCAGAAGAGCAGGCCATTCACTACAAAGCTTTTCATTTTTATTTTGCAGGCACAAAGATGAATTTAACACTTTAAAACCCAAAACTTTCAGATAATAATCAAAGTGATCTCAAGGATCATGTGTCAAACTCCTTTTGAAGGACCCTCTAATTTCATTTGAGGTAAGTCTCAGTCTGATTCTCCCCATGTCCATGTGAGGAAGAGAATATCTACCCTAAAAAAAAAAAAAAAGATTCACGGATGGGGTAGTCTCTAGATAGTCCTTTCATCTTAGCTCTAAATTTTGTCTCTGTACCTGTATACTTTCATGAGTATTTTGTTCCTTATTCTGGCTGCTTGTGGACGTTGTACATCGTGGTGCGGAGCCTAGTGCGCACCACGATGTACAACGTCCACAAGCAGGCTAAGGATGTTGAACATTTTTTCAGGTGTTTCTCAACCATTCGATATTCCTCAGTTGAAAATTCTTTATTTAGCTCTGTACCCCATTTTTAATGTTTTCTTTTCTTTTCTTTTCTTTTCTTTTTGAATTTCTGGAGTCCAGCTTCTTGAGCTCTTTGTATATATTGGATATTAGTCCCCTATCAGATTTAGGGTTGGTAAATATCCTTTCNCAATCTGTTGGTGGCCTTTTTGAGCTAAGATGAAAGAATGGACTATCCAGAGACTATCCCATCTGGGAATCCATCCCATCATCAGCCACCAAACCTAGGTACTAATGCACATGCCAGCAAGATTCTGCTGAAGGGACCCTGATATAGGGGCCTCTTGTGAGGCTATGCCAGAGCCTGGCAAACACTGAAGTGGATTCTCACAGCCAGCTATTGGATGGAACACAGGGTCCCCAATGGAGGAGCTAGAGAAAGTACCCAAGGAGCTGAAGGAGGCTGCTACCCTGTAGGTGGAATAACAATATGAACTAACCAGTACCCCCTGAGCTCATGTCTCTAGCTGCATATGTAGCAGCAGATGGCCTAATAGGCCATCACTGGGAAGAGAGGCCCCTTGGTCTTGCAAACTTTATAGGACCCAGCACAAGGGAAGGCCTGGGCCAAGTATTGGGAGTGGGTGGGTAGGGGAGCAGGGCCAGGGAGGGGGTATAGGGAACTTTCGGGATAGCATTTGAAATGTAAATAAAGAAAATAATAATAAAAAAAATTTTTAAAAATGAGTTCCTGGCTTCTCAAACTTAGTATGAATTCTTAGTATTTTCTTAAGTTTCCTTAATTTGACTTCAGAACTATTACTGAAAGAAAGGATGTAGCCATCCTGTTACAATTGAAAATGTACAAATATATCTTTAATTTACTGCTTTTATTTTTATTGGATAAATACTCTTTTGTTTTTTATCTTCTGGAATTCAGCAGCATTGAGATAATCTAAATGTAATGTGAAGCAATGAAGCAATGCATTCTTATCAACTCCTTTCTAGAATCTCAAAAAGTGATATATACATATACATATATATACACATATATATAAACAAACTATTCTTTTTACCACTTCATTTGTTTTGTAAATTTTTTTTGAAAATGTTTTCTTTAATATATATATATATGTATATGTATATCAAATATGTATATATATATGTATATGTATACATATACATATATATTTACAGTACAGAATTTATTCCACTACTGGTCCACTCTCAGACTGTTCCACATCCCACACCTCCTTCCTGCTCCCCTGTCTCCAGTCTTCAAGAGGATTTCTCCCCCCTCCCACCCCACCAGACCTCCCCATTCCCTGGGGCCTCAAGTCTCTAGGGTTAGGTGCATCTTCTCTGATTGCGTCCAGCCCTGCCAGTCCTCTCCTGTATATGTGTTGGGGACCTCATACAGTTGGTGTATGCTGCCTGGTAGGTGGCTAGGTGTCTGAGAAATCTCAGGGGCCCAGGTTAATTGAAACTGCTGGCCCTTCTACATGGATGCCCCTTCTTCCTCAGCTTCTTCCAGCTTTTGCCATAATTCAATCACAGGGGTCACCAGCCTCTGTCTAATGGTTTCCTGTCAATATCTACATCTGACTCTTTCAGCTACTCATTGGGTCTCTTGGAGGGCAGTCAAGATTAGCCCCTGTTTGTAAGCACAGCACAGCATCAGTAATAGTGCTAGGCCTTGGATGCTCCCTGTGAGCTGGATCCCAATTTAGGCCTGTCACTGGACATTCTTTTCCTTGGGCTCTTCTCCATTTTTGCCCCTGCTTTTCTTTCAGGCAGGAACAATTCTGAGTCAGAGTTTTTGATTAAGGCAACCCCATCCCTCACTTGATACTCTGTCTTTCTACTAGAGGCAGATTCCACAAGTTCCCTCTCCCCACTTTAAGGCATTTCATCTCAGGAACCAAAGGGTCCTGAGAATCTCTCACCTACCAGGTCTCTGGTACATTCTAGAGGGTACCCCCACCTCTGACCTCCTGAGGTCGCCTGTTTCAACTTTTACTGCTGGTCCTCTGGGCTTCAGGCCTCTTCTGCCCACCCAATACATGATCATGTTCCCCTCTTAGCCTCCCTGTCAGGTTTCCCACCTAGCTCCCTCCCTCCCTCACCCTACTGTCATTGTTTTGTCTCCCTCCCAAGTCAGACTGAGGAGTCCTCACTTGGGCCCTTTGGCTTGTTAGCCTTTTTGAGTTCTATGGATTGTATCCTGGGTAGTCAGTACATTTTTTGGCTAATATCCACTTATTAGTAAGTACATACCATGTATGTCCTTTTGTGTCTGAGTCACCACAATCAGGATGATATTTTCTAGTTCCATCCATTTGCCTGCAAATCTCAGGATGTCCTTAATAGCTAAGTAGTATTCCATTGTGTAAATGAACCACATTTTCTGTACCCATTCTTCTGTTATGGGACATCTGGGTTGTTTCCAGCTTCTGTCTATCACAAATAAGGCTGCAATGAACATAGTGAACACTCGTGCCCCTGTAGCATGTTGGGGTAACTTTTGGGTATATGCCCAAGAGTAGTGTAGCTGGATCTTCAGGTAGATCTACTTACAATTCTGTGAGGAACCTTCAGGCTGATTTCCAGAGTGGTTTTTCTACTTTGCAATCCTACCAGCTATGGAAGAGTGTTCCTCTTTTCCCACGTCTTTGCCTAAATCTGCTGTCAGCCTGTGCTTCTGATATTAGCCATTCTGAATGATGTAAGGTAGAAATCAACCAAGTGGAAACAAAAAGAACTATTCAAAGAATCAACCAAACCAGGAGCTGGTTCTTTGAGAAAATCAACAAGACAAACCCTTAGCCAGACTCACTAGAGGGCACAGGAACAACATCCTAATTAACAAAATCAGAAATGAAAAGGGAGACATAACAACATATCTGGAGGAAATCCAAAGCATTATCAGATCCTTCTACAAAAGGCTATACTCAACAAAACTCAGGGTCATTTTGATTTGCATTTCCCCAATATCTAAAGACTTTGAGCATTTCTTTCCCTGCTTTTTCAGACACTTTAAATTCCTCTGTTGCAAATTCTCTAGTTCTATACCCCATTTTTTTTTAATTGGGTTTTTTTTTTGTATCTACATTGTTAACTCTTAGATTTTGGATTCCATCCTGAGTAGTATCCCTTACATATTTTAACTTACTCTTGATGGTGGAACTGTATGTTTCACACTGGAAAATACAGTATTCTGTAGCTTTCCAGCAGCCATGGATGAATAGGGTTACCTGAAAGCAGGGCTGGAAATGATAGTATGGGGGCTATGGAAACAGAATGATGGAACCAAGGCAAACGTTTTTGATCATGGCTCAAAGTTTAATATTCAGCACTGTATTTATACAGGGAGAGCCCACAGACCCCATCCGTTCTTTTAGCTGGATTATGTTGCAAAGTAAGCTCAGGGGGGCAGTCTAATCCTGTAGGAAATTGCAGGTGTGACAAGGCAGAAGACTCCAACTAGGTCATTAAAGTTCAAGTGTGGCAAACACTTAAGGTTTATTTCCCTGCTCAAGGCTGGGGGAAGGGCACAGTATTCTAATTAGCGTGAAGATTCTACTTAGAAGTCATTATGTACATATGTAGTAGGATGTTTCTAAAATTCTGATTTTTGACCTGTCAAGCAGTCTTAATTTATTGATGTTACACTAAAATTATCTTGTAATAATATGAGGATTTCATAACACAATGTCAAACTATTTCTTAAAATTTTCCCTTAAAGCTATCCTCAGTTTTATAATTTTACAGTTACTTCACATATCCTTAGCATATAGAAATACATGCAACTCCTAGAACTATCTCTTTGAAATATTCCTGTGTGTTGAAACTTTGTTTTCTTGTTTTGTTTTTATTTTTGTTTTCAAGATAGGGTTTCGCTGTATAGCCCTGGCTGTCCTGGACTCCTTCTGTAGACCAGGCTGGCCTTGAACTCAGAAATCCACCTGCCTCTGCCTCCCAAGTGCTGGGATTAAAGGTGTGCACCACCACCACCTGGCTTGAGTTGAAACTTTGTATGTAATGTCCTTTCCATGGAAGGATCTCTTCTCCATGTCATCTCTTTCAATTCCTCATGATACCATTGTTCAACTCAGCTAAATCATAACTGAGTTGGTTTTCTACAGGCACCAGGATTCACCACCACAATTCAAGTTTCCTAGCATGGGTAAGAAAAAGATGTCACTAATATACATATGTCTAATAACACTTCTAAACAACTTCTTTTCAGTTGTATCGTCACTCTAAATTTGGGTCATACTATCTAGCACCATAGATGCTTGGTTTTGGAATCTGAAAGGGTCATTTACTCATTATACTATGCTTACCATGATACCTAAATTTCTCTAAGGACTTTTAGAAAAAAAATCAGTGTATGCTAAAAAACCTCTCTTGGATTTATTAATTAATATTCAAGTATGATTGATGACCTATTTAATATAATCTAATTAATTAAGTAATTTATTATTGAAGACTGTAAAATCAGCAACATTTTCTTGTCAAGTTCCCTTTCATTCAAAGGCTGCATAATATAAAGCAAAAGAATAATTGGTGAAGTTCAACTTTACTTGAACTCAAATAATATTTTAAATATGACTGTAAAAAATAATGGACCCACTTATGAGAAACAATAGGTTACTGTATTCAATAAGGGACTAGTTCTAAGAATTACTTAAACTAAATAATGGTATATAGTTAATTTTAGGAATTTAATGACTTGTAGTCATTATTCTATTCAGTAACAGTAGTATACATAGAGATATTTTGAGGAAAAAGGTAAAATATTGGCACAGATTTTTTTCAATAGTTCTTTAAACCAGTGATAAACTTAAGAATGCATCAGAGACAATTCCTTTTTTTTTAAAATAAGTATTTCTTTTTTATTATTTTATTAGATATTTTCTTCATTTACATTTCTTTTTTCCCATTTTTTATTAGATATTTTCTTTATTTCCATTTCAAATGCTATCCTGAAAGTTCCCTATACCCTCCCCTGACCTCTCCTCCCCTACCTACTCACTCCCACTTCTTGGCCCTGGCATTCCTCTCTATGGGGCATATAAAGTTTGCAAGACCAAGGGGCCTCTCTTCCCAATGATGGCCGATTAGGCCATCTTCTGCTAAATATGCAGCTAGAGACATGAGCTCTGATGGTACTCGTTAGTTCATACTGTTGTTCCACCTACAGGGTTGCAGACCCCTTCAGCTCCTTGGGTACTTTCTCTAGCTCCTCCACTGGGGGCCCTATGTTCCATCCAATAGCTGACTGTGTGCCTCCACTTCTGTATTTGTCAGGCACTGGCATAGCCTCACAAGAGGCCGCTATATCAGGGTCCCTTCAGTAGAATCTTTCAGGCATGTGCAATAGTGTCTGGGTTTGGTGGCTGATGGGATGGATCCCAGGGTGGGGTAGTCTCTGTCATCCTTCCATCTTAGCTCCAAACTTTGTAGAGACAATTCTTACTTTACATGTTAAAACCTTGTCCATGTCAGCAGAAGTTTAAAAGTCACCCTATTAGTTATACTTTCACATCTCTTTATAGATCACACCCACTCAGATGCTGCTTTATGTAACTCGGGAGATTACTGAGAGCCAAAGTAGAGTTTTCCCCTTGAAAGCTATAGTGATAAATAACTTCCAAGGGAGCTCATACTATTAAGATTCAAATTATGGTCCCTGGAAAGAAATGTCAAAGTCCTAACCTCTGCTTCTTATTAATGCATCTTTACAGGTCTATTTCAGATAAAGTCATATGAACACAAATTCACTACGATAATGTTGAATTCAATATAACTGATAGGTATTCTCATTAAAAAATAGACTAACATTGAACCTCATGTACAATGAAATACAATAAAGCAGATTCAGCTGGGATTGAACTGAAGTTGCCGTGATATGAAGAGCCCATGGAAACACTTAAACTTGGATGAAACAAGTAAAAATCATTGCAAGAAGTAACAGAAATATTGTGCCCTTTCTCATTTTCCAGAACTGTGGCCGAATAAGTTGCTGTAAGATAAATTTTAGATCTCTGGTTACCCTACTATGTGACTATTCATAAGAGAAAGATAGCCCAATGCTTAGAGGGTGAACAAGCAATGTAGTTTCATTTCCTGACACTGTAGTCTTTCAGGAATGTGATTTTTCCTATAAATGTCTATATTTTTTATTGTCTAGAAAGGGCATGAGAGGCTGTAACAGCTATGTAACTTTCTTTCATAGTGTATGTATAGCATCTAAGGAGATTTCTAATACTATGATTAAAATATCATAAGATATACACAAGAATAAAATATAAAATGAAATAAGGCTTCTAGAACATCCTGTAGGTTTGTTTATTTTCTGAAGTTCATAGACGCTGTTTTTGATATGTAAGGAATATAGATTCTCATTGCACTTTTAGTTCTTTCCGAAAATTGCTTCAACATGGATTTCCACTCGTCATTATCTTTCTTCTTTTCTTTTGGCCAGAAACCAAGCTTTCCTTGGCCTCATTTTTTTTTTTTGCTTTCACTTCCTTTCTCTTCATGCCTAAATTCTTACGTTATTTTTGTAGGCTTCCTTCCACACAACAAGACAGAGAACACTTCAAATGAGTCAGCCTCTAACCCTGACTTATTCATCTTGAACCCTACAGGTGTGCAGGTGGGTCTGTATTTGCTACATTAATCACTCCTATTGGGCTGCTTTTAAATTTCTTTTGAATATAATTGAAATTTACCACAGTGATTTCTAAATCTGAGATATTTTATGAAGCTGGCAAATGTAAAAGTCTGCCTTCCTTATAACCCAGTTATAAGGCAACAAATTAATCATGCTATCTTGACATTTTTATAATAATGATGCCAAAAGAAGTATTTCATTTACATTTGTGCAACACATTTATACATTTAACATTCTTAATAATTGCTCAGAAATTTTTTAAATGTGTTTACTTCCTTTCCATTATAAATCACAAACAAAAATTTAAATAAAATACACTTTTATACAACACATTGTACAATTTGTATTATTTCTTACAATTTGGAAAGATTAAGGATAAGCTGAATTTAGGCTATGTGAATAGAGCAATGAGGTGCTTAGAGGGTAAAATCATTTGCTGAACATGTATAATGAATACATGAGTTTAAATTCCTAGCACACATATTAAAGCCAAAGCGTCTCTACAATTCACTGACAGTAAACACAGCATTGAGAAGGTAAAGAAGCGAGAGGATGACTAGGGTTTCCTGGCCACCATCCTAGCTCCAGGTTTAATCAGTGATCCTCTTTTAAGTAAATAATGTAGACTGCTAAAGAATAGGACTCCTGAACTTCTCTTCTGACCTTTCTGTGTGTACAAGAGTGTCCATCTTTACATAGATATGCACAGATACAATGCACACATGTGCACAACATGAAATCAGCAGCAATGCTTATTGAAAACAAAAGATTTTAACAAAAAATAATATTTTCAGCACTTCTTTCCCATTTTGACAATACATAGATATAGGTTACAGGTGTAAATATTTCTCTATTAACACCTTTTACATCAGAAATTCTGGGAATGAGACCTAGTGATCTATAGTTCTTCAAGGCTTCCAGATAATTTTTATATAACTCATATTAAAGCCATTACTCTAATTTTTATACAACTCTTTTAAAGTTACTACCCTAAGGTAGAGATAAACCGTTCCCAACAAGGTCTCTAGTACAATTTCCTACAAATTCCACTGGGTTTAGTCTTAGGTCATACTGCTGACTTCCCTTATCTTCTCCTACCGGCTTTCTCTCTCTCTCTCTCTCTCTCTCTCTCTCTCTCTCTCTCTCTGTGTGTGTGTGTGTTTGTGTTTTCATTTTCTCCATTTGCTATGAATATAAGGTTTCTGGGCTAATATCAACTTATCAGTGAGTACATATCTAGTGACTTCTTTTGTGATT